>NW_006921819.1:1236814-1245699 GCF_000298275.1 Orycteropus afer afer | reverse complement strand
AGAATGGGAATTCCAGAACACTTAATTGTACTCATGAGGAACCTGTACATAGACCAGGAAGTTGTCATTCAAATAGAACAGTGGGGCACTGCATGGTTTAAAATCAAGAAAAGAGTGCACCAGCATTGTATCCTTTCACCATACTTGTTCAATCTGTATGCTGAGCAAATAATCTGAGAAGCTGGACTATATGAAGAAGAACATGGCATCAGGATTGGAGGAAGAATCAATAACAACATGCAATATGCTGACGACACAACTTTACTTGCTGAAAGGGTGACATGAAGCACGTACTGATGGAGAATGAAGACTACAGTGTGCAGTATGAATTATGCCTCAATATAAAGAAACCAAAAATCCTCACACCTGCACCTATAAGCAGCATCACAATAAATGGAGAAAAGATCAAAGTTGTCAAAGACTTCACATTGCTTAGTTCTACAATCAACGTCAATGGAAGCAGCAGTCAGGACATCAGACAATGTTTGGCACTGGACAAACCAGCTGCAAAAGACCTCTTTCAAGTGCTGAAGAGCAAAGATGTCTCCTTGAGGACTAAGGTGTGCCTGACACAAGCCATAGTATTTTCAATTGCTTCATAATACATGTGAAAGCTGGACAATGAATAAGACTGAAGAAGAGTCAATGCTTTCGAGTTGTGGTGTTGACAAAGAATGCTGAAAGTATGTACCATGGACTGCTAAAAGAACTAACAAATCTGTCCTGGAGGAAGTGCAGCTGGAATGCTCCTTGGAAGCGAGAATGGCCAGACTTCATCTCACCTACTTTGGTCATATTGTAAGAAGGGCTCATTTCCTGGAGAAGGATGTCATGCTTGATAAGGTGGAGGGTCGATGAAAGAGGGGAAGGTCCTCAACGAGATGGATTGACACAGTGGCTGTGGCAATGGGCTCAAGTATAGCAAGGATTACGGAGCTGGTGTGGGACCAGGCAGTGTTTCATTCTGCTGTGCATAGGGTCACTATGAGTTGAAGAAGACTCGATGGCACCAAACGACAACAACACATTGTTCAAGATAGGTGTTGGTCTTGCTCTGACTGATGTGAGTCCCTTCTGTGTAGAGGAGTTTCATCCCCAGGAATTTCATCTCCCATTGTAGTGGTCATGCAACCAATGTTGATATAAATATGCAATGTTGAGCCATCCTATAGAGGAGGAATTGGCATACTTTTTTTATATGTGGCCAGATAATACATTTCTTAGTCTTTACAGTAGGGTCTCTGTTGAAACTAATTATCTCTGGCATTATAACATGAAAGCAGCCATAGGCAGTGCATAAATCAATAAACATTTCTATCCCAATAAACCTTTCCCAAAACAGGTGGCAAGCCAGATGGCTCACAGGCCATAGTTTGTCAACTCTTGACATAGAGGATAGCTATTCTAGAGGGTCACCTTGAACTACACAGAATCTCCCTAAGTGGGAAATAAGCCTTTATAGTTTTAAGCTACTGAGATTAGTGGGTTGTTTTTTATCACAGCACAGCCTCATCTGACCTGAATGATACATATTCGTTGTCTTGTTTCACTCTATCCTGTGTTTATGAGTCTTTATCTTGTCTATTTTTTATTTACATATACCTATTTATCACTTATTTCTTACTTTGCCCCTCTGGCTCATCGAGCACTATATACTTTTTTTCCTTTAGCATACATGGATTTGTATTTATAGTTAAATAGATTGACTTTTATTTCCAGAAAAGAGAGCATTTATTATTATTATTATTATTGTGACTTAGGTGAAAGCTTACAGAGCAAATTCACTTTTGATACAGCAGTTTACATACACTATCTCATGAAACTGACAATTTACATACACTTTGTCTCATGACATTGACCACAATTCAACAGCTCCCCTCCCACTTCCTCTCCATAGTTACCTCTTCCCTGTGTCCTTCCCTCTAGTGTACTTCTGCCCCCTGAGCTATGTCCCTGTGCATACAGAGCCCTTCTATTCTCCCATGATTGTTCTCTCCAAGGAGTGTATCTAGCTAGTGTAAATGTTCACCTCATGTGCTTGTCTTTTGTTTGGCTGGAAGCCACAGGATTGGGTTCAATTCTAGACCTGAAGGGCAGCTAGGAGCCATAGTCTCAGTGGTTCCATCAGACTCTATCAGATCAGCAAACCTGGTCACTTTTTTTTTTCCCAAATGATTTTGTATTTTATTCCACGTTGTTCTCCCACTCTATCCAGGATCTCCTACATGGATTCCCCCCTCTGAGTGGTTGACAGTGGTAGCCAAGCACCATCTAGTCCTTGTGGTCTAATAGTCATGTAGGCTGAGGATCTCATGGTTTACCAGTCACTTGGACTAATTGTTTCCATGAATCTTTGGTTTTCTTCATTCTTCTTTGCTCTGGATGAGGAGAGACCCATCATTGCATGTAGATGGCTGCTTGCAAGCTTTTAAGATCCCAGAAGAGAGCATAATTTGAGGAAAAGAATATTCAAGATAAATGGAAGAGAAATACTATAGGTTCAATGGTCTGAAATGCTTCAAGTTTAGAAAAAAAAAAATGACACAGAAAGAATATTTATTTGTTCATCTCAGGAATCAGAAGAGAAAGGATATTTGCAAAGCTGTAATAAGTCTGGAAGATAAATCTGTATAAGAGAAAAATGGACATGCCTCTTGGACAAGTCACAATGAAACTATCAAACAACCTGCAGGTTTGAAATCTTGAGGCCCTTGGTTTGTAAAAAAAAGAAAGCAGAGGGACAGATGGAAGCATCTCAAGAGGTATTCTGAAAACCAGTTCTTCCTGCTGTGAACTGTGCATCTCAGAGGCAAATGGGAAATTTCAGGGAACAAAAGTCCCCCTCCCTCTCAATGCAATAACTTTACATTCCCAGCAGGACACAAACCACATGTTGGTGCTGTGTATAAATTCTAAGAAGCAGCTGAGGGTAAGTGTTTAATTATACTTGGCGGGGCTGCATCTTTTTACTCTCAAGACAGGAAATCCCCTGACGATTAACTGGATTCAACCTCAACAGACCAAGGGAGAGCACTTCTGGCAGCCCTCCCCAGGCAGGGCCTGAGTCGACCTCATTTCTGCAGCAACAGTAGCACCTGAATTAAAAAGACTGCATTATGTGGTTCCCTGTGGTTAGAGGCCAAGGGGACAAGCCCTTCCACTTCCACAAGAGCACTAAATAAAAGAATTAAACATACTCTAAGCCAGGCCACACAGGGCTGCCTAGGAGAGGTTAAGGCAGCTTAGTAAATGAGATTGACTACCCCAGGTTTTCTCCCAGACTTCAAAAAATTCTCCTCCAGAATAGCACTGTGGTCTCTGATTAAGGAGGGAAGGTGGATGTGGGGCTCACAACATGGGTTAAACCCCAGGCAGAATTATGAAAAAGCTAGAACACTATGTGTGTTAGACTGGGTTCTCTACATAAACAAAACCAGTAAAGCTTATATATATATATATAGAGAGAGAGAGAGAGAGAGAGGGAGGGAGAGAAATTTATCTTAGGAAAATGGCTCACACACTTATAGAAGCTGGCAAGTCCAAAGTTCCTGGATCAAACATCAAGCTGGAGGCTTTTCCCGACTCTTACAACCACAGAGCCTGTGGAGCTCAAGGCTGGCGGCAGTACACTGGCTATTGACTCCAACAAATGATGAATCCAAGATCTCCAGTCCGAATGGTGGACTGCTCACTCATGGACAGTTGTAGGCAGCACAGCAGAATCCCGATCCACAGAAGAATGTCTCTTTTCTCAGAATGTCCCTGGATATACTGGAAGCAGGCCACACCCCTAGGGAAACTCCCCCCCAACAGATTGCCCACTCAAACATAATCACCTGATCCCATCATGGGAACAACCACATCACAACAGCTCAAACCACACAGAATTGTTGTCCAGCCAAGTTGACACACAGCTCCAACCATCACAGTCCACCCCTTGTCAACTTTGCAGTTGTACACATCTTCTTAACCATATATAATCTCTAAATAAGGACAATTACAAAGTCATATTTGCATCTAACATGATATGCTAACACACGTACAACCAAAATTCATTGACCTTATTTACATTTCACAGCTCATTACAGAAGGAAACAAAAATATTTGATGCACATATTCAATGAAGAAATATAACAATCACAGTCCTCATTTCTTTAGGTGGTCACGTGGTTGTAGCTGATATTCAAAACTACCTTCTTCCACCACCCATTCTGTATTTTCCTTGCCCTCAGCAAGCACTTCAGCTGCTCATAAGGTGACCCAAACCTTCATTCCTGAAGGGTTGGGGCTGTTAGCAGTCATATCAGATTTGGGTTGTTGTAATTTTGCATTGAATTTAATCACAGGGTATGGGAGTACTAAGAGACGTCCTAAAGAATCTCCTGTATTCCAGACATATTCTTCTTTACCTCCATTGTGTAAAACCAACCCAATTTCCCCTTGGTAATCAGGATCTATCACACTAGATAGTACAGTAGTGCCCTTCTTTGTCTGTTGATCCAGAGGCATGAGATAGCCAAAATGGCTGGGTGGCTTTCTTAATTTCCAGTTCAATGCAATCAGTATTGTGTCTCCAGGTGAGAGAGTTCCTCCCTTTGGAATTAAGATCTCCAGACCTGTAAAGCATAGGATAGCAGGGACAGGAAGCAAAAATTTTTTGAGTGGGTCACCAGGGGTAATAGTGAGTGGTACCACTCCTGTTTCCAACTCTTGATTTCTGGACCTGTGAATCCAGGCTCTTGGAGAAACAGAACCATATATCGGATGCTGGTTTAGAGCATATATAGCCTCCTGGAAAACATTGCCAAAACCCTTCAAGGTATTGCCACCTAACTGGTGCTGTATTTGTGTTTTTAAGAGGCCATTCCATCGTTCTATCAAGCCAGCTGCTTCAAGATAATAGGGAACATGGTGAGACCAGTGAATTCCATAAGCATAAGCCCATTGCTGCACTTCATGTGCTGCGAAATGAGTCCTGTGATCTGAAGCAATGTTGTGGGGGATACCATGATGGTGGATAAGGCATTCTTAAGTCCATGGATGGCAGTTTTAGCAGAAGCATTGTGTGCAGGGAAGGCAAATCCATATCCAGAGTAAGTATCTATTCAAGTAAGAACAAAACGCTGTCCTTTCCATGATGGAAGTGGTCCAATGTAATCAACCTGCCACCAGGTTGCTGGCTGATCACCCCGAGGAATAGTTCAATAACATGGACTCAATGTTGGTTTCTGCTGTTGGCAGATTGGGCACTCAGCAGTAGCGGTAGTCAAATCAGCCTTGGTAAGCGGGAGTCCATGTTGCTGAGCATGTGCATAACCTCCATCCCTGCCACAATGGCCACTTTGTTCATAAACCCATTGAGCAATGACAGGAGTAGCTGGGGAAAAGGGCGGCTAGTTTCTACCGAATGTGTCATCCTATCCACCTGACTGTTAAAATTCTCCTCTGCTGAGCTCACCTTTTAGTGGACGTTCCTATGAGACACAAATACCTTTACTCCTTTGGCCCATTCAGAGAGATCTATCCACATACCTCTTCCCCATACATCCTTATCACCAATCTTCTAGTCATGCTCCTTCCAAGTCCCAGAACATCCAGCTAAACCATTAGCCACAGCCCATGAATCCATATATAATCGCACATCTGGCAATTTCTTATTTCATGCAAGTGAACAGCCATATGCATGGCTCAAAGTTCTGCCCATTGGGAGGATTTCCTTTCACCACTGTCCTTTAAGGAAGTCCCAGAAAGGGGCTACAGTGCCACTGCTGTCCACTTTCGAGTGGTGCCTGCATATCGCGCAGAACCATCTGTAAACCAGGCACGAGTTTTTTCTTCCTCAGTCAATTGATCATAAGGTATTCCCCATGAGGCCATTGGTGCAGAGTGGGAGAGGGAAGGTAATGAGACTGGAGTGGAGACCATAGGCATTTGGGCCACTTCCTCATGCAAATTACTTGTGCCTTCAGGTCCTGCTCGAACCCAATCTCTGATATAACACTTCCATTTAATGATGGAGTGCTGCTGTCCATGTCCAACTTTATGACTCTGTGGGTCAGACAACACCCAGTTCATGATGGGCAGCTCAGGCCTCATGGTCACTTGGTGGCCCATGGTTAGGTGTTCAGTCTCTACTAAAGTCCAGTAACAAGCCAAAAGCTGTTTCTCAAAAGCAGAGTAGTTATCTGCAGAGATGGCAGGGTTTTGTTCCAGAACCCCAAGGACCTGCATTGCAATTCACCAATAGGGACCTGCCAAAGGCTCCAAACAGCATCTCTATCTATTACAGACACTTCAAGCACCATTGGATCAGCCGAATCATATGGCCCAAGTGGTAGAGCAGCCTGCACAGCAGCCTGAACCTGTTGCAGAGCCTTCTGTTGTTCTTGGCCCCACTCAAAACTAGCAGCTTTCTGAGTCACTTGATAAATTGTTGTTGTTGTTTTTAGGTGCCATCAAGTCGTTTCTGACTCATAGCAACCCCATGCACATCAGAATGAAACACTGCCTGATCTTGTGCCAGCTCCACGATCCCTGCTATACTTGAGCCCATCATTGCAGCTGCCGTGTCAATCCATCTCGTTGAAGGCCTCCCCCTTTCATCAACCCCCACCTTACCAAGCATGATATCCTTCTCTAAGGAAAGGTCCCTTCTGACAACATGACTAAAATAAGTGAGACGAAGTCTGGCTCTGGCCATTCTCACTTCCAAGGAGCATATCGGGTGCACTTCCTCCAGGATAGATCTGTTAGTTCTTTTAGAAGTCCATGGTGCTTTCAGCATTCTTCACCAGCACCACACTTCAAAAGCATCAACTCTTCTTCAGTCTTCCTTATTCATTGTCCAGCTCTCACATGCATACAAGGTGATTAGAAATATCATGGCTTGTGTTAAGCACCTTAGTCCTCAAGGAGATATCCTTGCTCCTCAGCACTTGAAACAGTTCCTTTGCAGTTGACTTTCCCAATACTACATGTCATCTAATGTCCTGACTGCTGCTTCCATTGGCATCAATGGTAGAACCAAGCAACATGAATTCTTTGACAACCTCAATCTTCTCTCCATTTATTGTGATGCTGCTTACTGGTGCAGTTGTGAGGATTTTTGTTTTCTTTATATTGATACATAATCCATACTGCAGACAGACTGTATTCTTCAACCTTCATCCATAAGTGCCTCAAGTCATCCTCACTTTCAGCAAGCAAAACTGTATCTTCTGCATATCTCAGGTTGTTAATGATTCTTGCTCCAATCCTGATGCCACATTTTTCTTCGTATAGTCTAGCTTCTCGGATTACTTGCTCAGCATATAGATTGAATAAGTATGGGGAAAGGATACAACACTGACACACTCCCTTCCTGATTTTAAACCATGTAGTGTCCCCTTGTTCTGTTCGAACGACAGCCTCCTGGTCAAGGTACAGGTTCCTTGTGAGTACAATCAAGTGTTCAGGAATTCCCATTCTTCTCACTGTTATCCATAATTTGTCATGATCCACACAATCAAATGCCTTTGCATAGTCAATAAAACACAAGTAAACATCTTTCTGGTATTCTTTGCCTTGAGCCTAGATCCATCTGACAACAGCTATGATATCCCTTGTTCCACATTCTCTTCTGAATCCAGCTTGCACCTCTGGAAGTTCTCTGTCAATATACTGCTCCAACCGTTTCTGAATTATCTTCAGTAAGATCTTACTTGCGTGCGATATTAATGATATTGTTCTATAATTTCTGCATTCTGTGGGATCACTTTCTTTGGAATGGGTACAACTACGGATGTCTTCCAGTCAGTTGGCCAGATAGCTGTCTTGCAAATCTCTTGGCATAATGGAGTGAGTGCCTCCAATGGGGCATCCATTTGCTAAAATATCTCAATGGGTATTCTGTCAATTCCCAGAGCCTTGTTCTTCACCAATTCTTTCATTGCAGCTTCGACTTCCTCCTTCAGTACCATTGTTTCTAGATCATATGCCACTTCCTGAAATGGATGAAGATCAACCAGTTAATTTTGGTAGAGTGACTCTCTGTATTCCTGCCATCTTCTCTTGATGTTTCTTTCTTGCATCATTAAATATTTTGCCCATAGAATGTCTCAATATTGCAACTCGAGGCTTAAATTTTTTCTTCAATTCTTTTAGCTAGAGAAATGCTGAGCGTGTTCTTCCCTATTGGTTTTCAAACTCCAGGTCTTTGAACATTTCATTATAGTAATTGGTTTTGTCTGCTTGAGCTGCTCTTTTAAATCTTCTGTTCCACTCCTTTATCTTCTCATTTCTTCCATTGGCTTTAGCTTCTCTCCACTGAAGGGCAAGTTTCAGTCTCTTCTGTCATCCATTTTGGTCTTCTCTTCTTTTCTCGTCTTTTTAGTGACCTCTTGCTTTCTTCATGGATTATGTTCTTGATATCCTCCCATAATTCTTCTGATTTTCAGTGGTTGGTGTTCAATGCATCAAATCTATTCTTTTAATGATCTCTAAATTCAGAAGGGATATTTTCAAGATCATATTTTGGCTCTCTTGGACTTACTTTAACTGTCTTCAACTTCAAATTGACCTTGCATATGAGCAGTTGATGGTTTGTTCCACAATCAGCTCCTGGCCTTGTTTTGGCTGAAGATATTGAGCTTCTCTACCACCTCTTTCACAGATGTAGTCAATCGATTCCTGTGTGTTAGATCTGGTGAAGTCCATGTGTAGAGGTGCTGTGTGTGATGTTGAAAAAAGGTGTTTGCAATGAACAAGTCGTTGGTCTTGCAAAATTCTACCATATGAGTTCCAGCATTATATCTGTCACCAAGGCCAAATTTTCCAACTACCGGTGATTCTTCTTTGTTTCCAACTTTTGCATTCCAGTCACCAGCGATAATTAACATATCCTGATT
>NW_006921819.1:1197531-1212323 GCF_000298275.1 Orycteropus afer afer | reverse complement strand
TCTCATCTTTCATCATATCAAGGAAGTTCTCCCCAGCCAATATTGGACATTTTTCTCAGTGGTTTTGTTTTTCTCTTCCTGTTCTGGAATTCCAGTGACACATAAGTTATTCCTTTTGATGGTATCCCACATGAACCTTAGGCTTTCTTCATTTTGTTTTGATTTTTTTCTGATTGTTCCCTTTCCAAAGATGTATTCAGGTATTTGTCTTCAATCTCATTAATTCTGTCTTCCATTACATCAATTCTATTCCTTTGCCCCTCAAATGTGTTATCTATTTCTGACAATTTAGTATTAATCTTCTGTATTTCTATCTGTAGATTTAGAATCATTTCTAATTTTTCATTTATTTTGTCATTTTTTCTTGTATTTTCTTCCAAAATTCTTCTAAGTTTTTTTCTGTGTTTTCTTTGGTCTGTCTGTCGATCCTTTGAAGATACCTAAAGATAATTCTTTTGAATTCCTTATCAGGGAGTTCAAATGCTGGTTCTTCCTCAAGGATGTGTTCTGGGTCTGAATCCTGCTCCCTTGTTTCTACCACTTTATCCTGCTTCTTTGTGTGGACTGTGGTGGTCTGTTGTCTCTGAGGCATCGTGGCGTTATTGTATTTAGATCTCTGTTAACTGTTTGTGAAGAGCAGCCAAGGGTGATTCAGGCTCTTCTAGGTGGTTTTTATCGTTGCCCCATTGGTGGAGAAGGAGGAAATGGCTCTTTTTCAGTAAGTGATGTTGCAGGAGGTGTGGGTGTAGTTGTGTCTATGGGGCCTGTTGCTGTCTCCCACTCAGACAAAAATTACAATTGAGTAACGATAAAAAAAAACTAAAAGCACATGGACAAAAAACACACCATGTAATCACACAGGAACAGTAACCAAAAAAAGGGAAAAATAGAAGAAAAAAATCAAGAAAACCTTTAATCTCTGGGGATAGGGCACTAAGAGAAAAAAAGTTAGAGAAGGAGAATAATGAAGAAAAAAATGGGAAATATGCCCAAAGAAAAACAAGGAACAAGGTTAATCATGAGAAAAAAATGGGGGAAAAAATTAAATTAAAAAAAAAAAAAATTCAACCAGGAACAAGGAAAAGAAAAAAAGCTGAAAACTAAGATCTGGAAAGGGAAGAATAAGAATAATAGTGAAAAGGAAAAAAAGTATTAATAATAATAGTTGTTTTAAAACAGACAAATACAAACCAACTAATCACCAAAAAAAAAGAAAGCAAAAAAGCAAAAAAAATAAAAATAAAAAAAGAGAAAAAAAATTGGTGGAGGACCGAGCAGGTCACCCAGCCTCCCTCTCAGCACACAGACTGTGATGGAGTTCCTGTGGGCCCAGAAGGTAGGTGGGAGTGGGGGATGGCTGCACCTCTGTTTACCAAGTGGGTGTGGGGTATAAGAGTAACAAGAGGAATGTCGCACCTTTTCAGTCTTGCGGATCCAGAGTGTCCTTGGGGTTGCTGGCAACCAGAACTTGTTCTTAAGCCCCTGGAATCTGCAAGAGTGCTGGCTCTTTAAATATCCAAAATGGTGAAGCTTCTTGTGAACATTCAAAATGGCAGTGGCCTCTGGACAGGCAAAAGTCCACAGCTCAGCCCGCGTTTTTCTTCATCTTCTCCGTTTATTCCCCAGCCACCAGAGCAGCCCTCTGTGCAGTCCCTGGCTAGCAGGGGTGATTTTTAGGTTAATTCTTAGGTCCTACCTCCACTCAGCACTCTCCATGCTGTCTGTGCCATGCCGTTAGGATCGCTCAGGATCGCTGCCAGACCACAGCTCCGTCTGCCTCCTTTTTTGGTATTTTCATGAAAATTCTTCTGCTAGTTGAGGTTTAATCCACTACTATACCCTTCCCTTCAAGGCTCAGGGTCCAGGATTGTCTTCTGTGTCTGTGTTGTTTTCCCTTTTCTTTGTTGAAGAGGGTCTGTGTAGTCTTTCTGCCTAGTCCGCCATCTTACCAGAACTCCCAGATCTTTCTTCCTACCCTATTTAGTCTGGAAGTTCTGCTGAAACCTATCCACTATGGGTGATACAGCTGGTATTTGAATTGCTGGTGGGATAGCTTCCAACATCATAGCAACATGCAAGCCACCACAGTAAGACAGACAGGTTGTGGCAAAGTCACTTAGAGCAACCATATTCTATTCATCAAAGCAGAAGCAAGATTCAAGAGGGAGGAAGAATCTCAAAGAATTTTTGTCTATCTTTAATTAATTCACTATGTCTGTCCAAGTGATATTGTGTTATTTTGGATTTCAAATAATTAGTTAAATAAATAAAAATAAAGTGTAAAATTAATGGAAGTAGTTTACCTATGGCCTTTGATAGTTGTGCTATAGGCACCCACTGAGAACCCAGGGGAAGGAGGTGACAAAAGAGCTGCACTCAGATGCTGGCTCCAACCTTGGTTGCTGCTCCACCATTCTGAGAGCCAGCCCCATGGCTAATGGGAATCAGAAATGCTATCTGGACAGTGCCCACCTCTTCAAAAGCAAGAGCTATTATTCCAGTTTCCTCAAAGGACCTGAATGTTCCACCTGATCTGAGAGTGCAGCTCCAGGGCCTATCTCCCTGCTACACTTGTCTTCCTGCTTCCTCATATCCTGCCCAGTGTCTCCTCCCCTGTGTATCAGCCTGGAAATGCTGAGGGCAGGTCTCTGTGACATAAACAAGACCTCTCTTCCTAAAGCCCTTCCTCCATGATTGGCATGACCCAGCATTGTATATTTGACCTATACTTTCAGGTTTCCAATGGGGACAGTGTTGAGTAGGTGAAATCTTTGTTTGTAACTTTGATCAAGTTCTTTATGAGTGGTAATGAGTATTATAATGTTGGTGAAGAATATTGACTATACCATGAACTACTAGAAGAACAAACAAATCGATCTTAGAAGAAATACAACCAGAATGCTTCTTAGAGACAAAGATGGCAAGACTTCATCCTGTTTTATTTGGATACATCATCAGGCAAAACCAATCATTAGAAAATGGTCAAAAAAAAATGAGGAAACCCTTCAATGAGATGGATTGACACAGTAGCATCAACAATGAGCTCAAACATATCAAAGATTATAAAGATGACTCAGGACTAAGTAATGTTTCATTCTGTTACATATAAGGTCATATGAATTAGAGCTTCCTCAACAGCAACTAACAAAAAAAGTAATAGAAGGAGTATTGGTGGTTCAGTGGTAGATTTTTGTCTTCCACATGGGAGACCCAGATTTGATTCCCAACCAATGCACTACATACACAACCACCACATATCTGTCAGTGGAAGCTTCTGTGTTGTGTAATGCTGAACAGGTTTCAGCAGAGCTTCTAGACTAAGACAGACTAGGAAGAAAGGCCTGGTGATCTGCTTCTGAAACCAGCCAGTGAAAACCTTTCGGATCAGAACAGTCCAACCTGCAACCAATCATGGGGATGGTGCAGCATCAGGCAGTATTTTGTCCTGTTATGCATGATAGCCATGATTCAGGGCAGCTGACAACTTCAATGAGCAGTGTAGATGGCAATCAGAGGTTGGATCCAGCTAGTGCTGATGCATGCAAGGTGGAAGATGGATAAATGAGGTCCTCTTACCAATGATGACTGCCTACAGTAAATAAAAACAAAGTGTAAAAGAAATGCAAGTAGCTTACCTGTGGCCTTTGACACTTTTCCTATGGCCAGCCACTTCCCAGGAGAAGTAGGTGGTGAAAGGCCACACTCAGGTGCAAGCTCCAACCCTGATCCTCCACCACTCTCAGAGCCAGTCTTTTCTCTAACTGGAATCAGAAATGGTGCCTGGACAGTGCCTGCCTCTTCAAAAGTAAGAGCTATTATCCTAGTTTCCTTAAAGGGCCTAAATGTTCCACCTGATCTGAGAACACAAATGTCATGTTAGGGCCCCTTGATTTTGGCAGATCCTTAGACTCTCTTTGTAAAAATGCATACCTTGCAGAATTATACCAAAGAATAAATAAAATAATGTAAATATAAGGTAAGTGAAATGATTAGGTCAGAGTGCATAGAAGTGGTTAGTGCTCAAGAATTCATGCTTTAGGACATACAGAACTAAGTGGTTAGTTGCATGTGTCTCTTCTTGAACAACCACATGTTGTCATCAAACATGTCATCAAACCCATAAGAGTTATCAAACTTTTGGGTGAGAAGGCAGTATTGAGGAGATATAGCTATATCCTTCCAGGCTTCGTGAGGAACCACAGCCTGACCCAGTGTTCAAAAAAGGTGACCTTGAGTGACTGCTGGGATTCTCAGGATCTTGCTCTTGGCCCTGCAGCATGGTTCTTTGCCTATCAGGGATGGGCCCCTGCTTTTGTAGTACAATGGACTATGTTCTGATTACCTAGTGCTGCTCTGACAGGAATAAACCACAAATGGGATAGCTTAAACAAACAGGAGTTTTTTCTTACAATTTGGAGGCTTTAAGTCCAAGTTCAAAGTGTCAGGCTCTAGGGGCTGGGTGAAAGCCCCTCAGCCTTGGGCTTCAGCTCTGCTTCCAGCTCCCAGCCCACTGAAGCTAGAGGCTTTTCTTCACTCAGACAGCTGCTGGCTGCTGAGGCTGCCAAGACCAAGGTTGACAAGTAAAAAGACATAGTCCCAATATTACTAAATCACACAGGAGGCCATTAAATTCTAGTCCATTGTAAGTCCCAAGGTCAGCAGAGCATGGCAGGCTGTTAAACAAAAACAACACGACTACATGCAGGGTTCAAGGTGCCATAAGCTAGAGACCATCCCCAAGGCTTCTCCTTATATACAGGAAGCAGACCACATCCCAAAGGCAGCTACTCAGCTGCTTGTGGTAGATCTCACCATGGAGTTGTTTGCCAGTCTCATTATGGGGAATAACTACCACCAGCTGGCCAGCCACTCAACCAGGCCCAGCCACGTTGACACACAAACATAACTATCACAGACTAAGAGTTCCAGAGTTTGCTGCAGGTCAAATGAGTTTACTTTTGTGGCTCCTTTGTGACCTACCTCTAGCTCATGACCACACTGCACACGTGTCAGAACACCAAGTCTGATTCCTGGCTCTGCTACTTATGAACACTAGGCAACTGGGCACGCTAGGCAACTGGGCACATCTCTGCACAATGAGGATAAAAAGAACATCTAGATCACCAAGTTGTGAGAATTAAAATCCCTGCCAGTCAGTTCCATGAAGGTAGTGGTCTTGGTAGATATCATATACTGATAAATCTAAATCCGTGGAACAGTATCTGAAATGTAGCAAATATTTAATAAATGTTTGCTTAGTAACAATCTAGTATTATTGTTATTATTTGAGGTAGCTGTCCACGCATGCTCCTTGTGACAAAGGCAACCCTTTTTATGCCTGGCCACAGCTGAGCAGACCAGCATAAGAACAGCCAATCTCTAAACTGACCAGAGATTAGAAAGTCTGGACCAATCAGACTCCTGATGTATAGACAGAAACATGCCTAATGAGGTCTCTGGGAACAGGGGTTGTGTGCTCTTGACAACCCTAACAGACCTGGACAAGTTCTTTATCTCTTGTCAATCATCAGCACTTTAAGCTCATGATCATTAAAACAATTTGTCCCCACATCAAGAATGCAGAGATAGAAAAATGTAAAGGCATATTCTGTAAGTAGATCTTGTATATCCTCTTTTGTAATGTCTATTTGAATCTTTTGCCTGTTTTTTGTTGAGTTTTTATATTCTTATTATTGAGTTGTAAGAATTCTTGGTATATACTCTGTACTCATTCTTTCTGATATTTTCTCCCAGTATGAAGCTTGCTTCCCTACCTCCTTAATATTATCTTTGGAAGAGAAAAAAATAATTTTAAAGTTCAATTAGTTACTTTTTTCACTTATGGTTTATGTTTTTTGTGGTTTATCTAAAAAAAAAAAAAAAAAAAAACCTTTGCCTATCCCAAGCTGGCAAATATTGCTTCTATATCTTCTTCTAGAAAAATTGAATAGTATTAGCTCCGATCCATTTCAAGTTAATTTTTTGGATGGTGTGAGTCAATGGTCAATGTTCTTTTTTTCCATAGAGATAGCCAGTTGATCCAGTACCATTTGTTGAAAAGACATTCTTTCCCCCTTTCAATTGCCTTGGAAAGTTGGTAGAAAAGCAATTGACCGTGTATATGTGGATCTATTTCTAGATTCTGTATTCTGTTCCATCAATCTATATGTTGATCTTCTTGCCAATAAAAGCTGACTTATTTATTATAGATTTAAAATGGATCCTAAAATCAGGTACAATGAGGCCTCCAACTTTTTCTTCCCTTTTCAAAAACTGCTTTGGTTATTCTAGATCTTCTGCATTTCCATACAAATTGTAGAATCTGCTTGTCAATTTTTTAAAATTCATTTTGCAGTTGTTTGCTGCTAGTACATACAAATATGCATTTATATTTTTAATATTAACCTTGTATCTTGAAACCTTGCTGATTTCATTTATTAGTTCTACTAATTCTTTCATAGATCCCCTGGAATTTTCTATGTAAACATTCATGTCATCTGGAAAAGTGACAGTTTTCTTTTCTCCCCCCAATATTTATGCCTTGTATTTCTTTTCCTTCTTTATTTCAATGGTTGTGTCTATAGGGCTTGTCTTCTGTGGGCAATGGTTTAAATCTGAATTCAATCGTAGGAAGCTTTGGTAGCGTAGTGCCTAAGGCACTTGACTGCTAACCAGAAGGCTGGTGGTTCAAACCCTCCAGCCACTTCTCGGAAGGAAGATGGGGTAATCTACTTTTGTAGTGATACTGCCTCGGAAACCCAAGGAGAGGTCACTATGAGTTGGGTCCAACTCCATGGCCCATAACAACAACAACAACAAAGGCACTTGACTGCTAACCAGAAGGCTGGCGGTTCAAACCCACCAGAAGGAAGGTTGGGCAATCTACTTCCTTAGTGATACCACCTCAGAAGCCCAAGGAGGGGTCACTATGATTTGAGTCCTACTCAATTGCACATAACAACAAGCCAGGGATTGGCAAATTTTTTCTGCTAAGGACCAGCTTTTAGGCTTTGTAGACCATGACTCAACGGCACATAACAACAACAACAACAACAGACCATATTGTCTCTGTGGAAACTTGACAACTCTGCTATTGCAATGCAAAAACAGGCCTTGATCATGTGTAAACAAATAGGCATAGCTCTGTTTCAATAACAATTTATTTACAAAAACAGGTGGCTAGCCGGATTTGGCCTGCAGGCTGTGCTACAGCTTGTTGAGCTCTGCTCCAAATCTTTAATTTGGGTCTGTCTTGCACAAATGCACTCCTGAGGTTGAGTTAAAACTTATGTAAGTGATTCAAATCTCATTCACTTCTCTATGTCTGTGAGTCACCTGGCAAAAAATAATTTGGCCTTTTATCTTGGTTTCTGAGAGCCAGACCATAACTGAGTTTAATGAGTAGGGGCCAGCCAGACCAAGAGGGACCACCTGTGGTCCAGATATCGACTAAGCTTCAGGAAGCATGATGTGACCTATCATGGTAAAAGCTGGTAAGAGCCCTGAACCTAAATACTAAGATGGGCTTTCTAGTTGGGGAGAACATCTGCTATCAGAAGGGTAATGCTTCTACTTGGGACATGGAAACTTTTGCTAGGACCCCTCTCAGAATTTATCCTATGTGTCTCTTCATTTGTATCCTAAAAGGCTCTGACCTAGCTCCAGGTGTCTAGTGTCAAGAAAATGCTACATGGACAGCTGGGTTGAAAGAAAGTATCCTTTGAACTTGCGAGCTCTGACCCAGCTCAAGAGAGATAATGCCACTTGGACAAGTGGCCATGAAGATGGAGAAGTGAGAGGTGAGGACTGGATCAATCTCCATACTTTGGGAATTTGATTCACACTCCTTCCCACAAAGTTGACAGCAAATGTGAGATTTACCAACTCTGCCCCTTACTTAATGCAATGTCTTTTCTGTTAATTTGGTTCTCTTCCAAACATGGTTCAGAGCTAGGTGCATGGTTCAAATCCAAGTTCAGTTCTCAAAGTCACTTGTGGCAGGTTGAAAATGGTCTCCTAAATTATATACTTCTTAATCCTCAGAACCTATGAATACATGGCAAAAAGAGTGAATATTATCCTAGACGGCAAAAGATGCAAAGGTTAAGTGCTTGGCTGCTAACCAGGAAGGTCATTGGTTTGAACCCATCAGCAACTCCATGGGAGAAAAGATCTGGCAATCTGTTCCTATAAAGATTACAACCTAAGAGAAATCGCATGGGGTAATTCTATCCTGTACTATAGCATCACTATGAGTTGGAATCGACTCAACAGCACTCGACAACAACAACAATGGCAAAAGATTGAATAAATTAAGGATTTTGAGACAGAGAGATTATCCTAGATTATCTGGGTAGGCGTTAAATCCAATTATAGGTGTCTTTGTAAGAGGAAGCAGAGGGAAGTTACCTAGATAGAAGAGGAGGTGCCTATGTAACCACAGAAGCAGAGATTAGAGTGAAGCAGCCACGAGGCAGGGAATATCAGCTACTGCCAGAAGCTGAAAAGACAAGCATCACATTCTCCCCTAGAATCTCGAGTGAACCTGTTCACATCTTAATTTCAGCTCACTGAAACAGATTTCAGACACTTGGACTCCAGAACTATGTGAAAATAAATGTGTGTGTGTTAAGCCACCCAGTTTGTGGCAATTTATTACAGCAGCCACAAGAAACAGATACACCTTTGTTATGATGGTTTGGGTTTGTCAGGTGCATGGGTGGTTCAAGGGGTTAAGCCAAGATGTATTTGGATTTATATATAGAATTGTTGTTGTTACGTGCCACAGAATTGGACCCGACTCATAGCCACCCCTCCTTGAGTTTCCGAGGTGGTATCACTATAGAAGTAGATTGCCCCATCTTCATTCCAAGGAGTGGCTGGTGGGTTGGAACCACCAACCTTCTGGTTAGCAGTCAAGTGCCTTAGGCATTACGCTAGCAGAGTTCCTATATATAGAATTAGGGGATCCTTTTTCATAGTTTTCCCCTCTGGGGTTATCCCTACCCTTTTTGGTCTACACGGTTCCTTTATCCTACCTATTTCCTAAAGTCAGAAAGATGATATTTCTAGTAAAGTTGTCAGCAATCCATAACTGGGATCACTGTTATATGGAGTCATTCTTCTAAGTTTTGCCTCCTCCGCACACTCTGCCTACTTTTGTTTACTTTTCAGAGTTCTCCAATAGTTCTCCAATAGTTGCACTTGTATTTTGTTCAGAGTTTTGAGTTGCAATCAGTGAGTGGTAAGGGGGGTAAGGGATTTCTTCTGCCCCCATAGAACAGGAACTCTACTCCTACCATGGAGACTCATGGGTCATGGGCCATGGGTCACATAGGAGAGATTCTCAGGAGCAAATCCTTATATTTGTTCAATTCTGAGGTCTGTTCTGAAATTTTCAGGCTGGGAAAGATAGAAAGCAAGTGGAGAAAATGATAGATTCAACTGTTGTTGTTAGGTACCATCCCGTCATCTCTGACTCATAGTGGCCCTATGTATAACAGAATGAAACACTGCTCAGTCCTATTCCAGCCTCACAATACCTGCTATACCTGAGCCCATCATTGCAGCTACTGTGTTAATCCATCCTCATTGAGGGCCTTCCCCTTTTTCATTGACCCTCCACTTTACCAAGCATGCTGTCCTTCTCCAGAGAACGGTCCCTTCTGACAACATGACCAATGTAGGTGAGATGAAGTCTGGCCATTCTTGCTTCCAAGGAGCAGTCTGACTGCACTTCTTTCAGGACAGATTTGTTAGTTCTTTTAGCAGTCCATGGTATTCTTCACCACAAGTCAAAAGCATCAACTCTTCTTCGGCCTTCCCTATTCATTGTCCAGTTCTCACATGCATATGAGGCGATTGAAAATTGAAAACACCATGGCCTTCAAGGAGACATCTTTGTTCTTCAGCATTTGAAAGAAGTCTTTTGCAGCAGATTTTGTCCAATATAATAGGTCTTCTGATGTCTTGACTGCTGCTTCCACTGGTGTTGATTTTAGAACCAAGTACTATGAAGTCTTTGACAACTTCAATCTTTTCTCCATTTATCATGATGCTGCTTATTGACCCAGTTGTGAGGATTTTTGTTTTCTCTATATGGAGGCATAATCCATACTGCAGACTGTAGTCTTCAATCTTCATCAGTAAGTGTCTCAAGTCATCCTCAATTTCAGCAAGCAAAGTTGTATCATCTGCATATTGCAGGTGTTTAATGAGCCCTCCTCCAATCCTGATGCTACATTCTTCTTCATATAGTCCAGCTTCTCAGATTATTTCCTCAGCATACAGATTGAATAAGTATTGTGAAAGGATACAACCCTGATGCACTTGAATTTCCTGAATTTAAACCATGCAGTATCTCCTTGTTCTGTTTGAACAACAGCCTCTTGGTCTATGTACAGGTTCCTCATGAGCACAATTAAGTGTTCTGGAATTCCTATTATTTTCAATGATATCCATAATTTTTTATGATCCACACAATTGAATGCTTTTGCATAGTGAATAAAACACAAGTAAACATCTTTCTGGTATTCTTTGCTTTGAGACAAGATCCATATGATATCCCTCATTCCATGTCCTCTTCTGAATCTAGCTTGCATTTCTGGAAGTTCTCTGTCTATATACTGCTACAACCATATTTGAATTATCTTCAGTAAGATTTTGCTTGTGTGTGAAATTAATGATATTTTTTTGATAATTTCCACATTCTGTGGGATCACCTTTCTTTGGAATGTGTACAAATATGGATCTCTTCCAGTCAGTTGGCCAGGTAGCTGTCTTCCAAATCTCTTGGCATAACCAAGTGAGTGCCTGCAACTAATGTATTTTCAAGAGACAATCATAAGCATATATTAATACTTAGCGTGCAAAATTTAATTTTGTTCACAGTTAACTAACCAAGAAAATAGCAAACCATTCTGGAATAAGGAGAATGACTATTAACAACAATCCTTTCCAGCTATACCACCACATCCAAAGCAGGGTGCTAGAGCTGAAGGTTGAGATGGCTATGATAAGGGCATAGTCCAGGGCCACTTATAGTGGAGAACAGACAAGTACTTATGGAATTATCTGCAGTGAGAAACAGACCCTGATTAGAAATGATTTAAGGAAATGATCCAGGAACACAGAAGAGGAGGAAATTAATTCTTATGGAACTTAGGGGGAAAAATTCAAAATGAGCTGACTTCAAGCTAGATTGAAAGGCTGTTCCTATTTGGATGGAGGAAGAGTTGATTGATGAGTGTGTTCCAGGCAGAAAGAGAAAGGCTGGCCAGAAGCTTGGAGGTCCAAGAGAACTGGCACAAGACCTCAGGCACACAGTCTGGGGGACAGGGTGTAGAGCAGGGCATGAATGCAGGCACAACCCACCACAATGGGCACAACCCTCCACAGTGGGCAGGGCCAGGCCCTGCTGAACCATTGTAACCAGTCAGCAAGAGAGAGCAGCTGGTTCCACTCAAGTCAGGGACTCTGTATGGGTGTTTCCCTTAATACTGGGGTCTAAAATGAGTGTCTTTTGGGCAGGGATGGTGGCTGACCTTATTGCTACAGAAATAAAGGCATCTTTAGGAAGATTTGGCCCTACTGTATTCTGTCTCCTATCCCACCTTTGGTCTTCTCTTTCATCCCCTGGCCCTGACCAAAGTTCTTGGCCAGATAAGCTGGGCAGAGGTTCTGACACAGGACAAGCCATCCTAGAGGAAAAGTGTTGACTTGGACAAAAGAAAATGACATGTGAGGTGTTATGTGCCAGCAGAGGTTTAGAAACAACAGTCAGAACTGTTTTTGCTGGCAATCCTCCAGAGCCTGGGAGAACTTTAGTGTGGAGTGATCTATCAAACTGGGGATGTCTTCTGTTTGTTCCTTGTATTTTATACTCCAATGGCTGGGATCAGCTAAGGGATTGGGGTATCAGTGTGCTTTCAAACATAATAATAGCTCACAGCTTACGCAATGTACCACCATATATTTTGAAAAAGAGATAATTTTTTAAAAGACTTAAAAGTTCTAAATCTTTCATCTTTTTATCACCAGCTCCCACTACCACACCCCACCCACATACACACACATACACAAAATTATTCTTTTGAGTATAATTCTAACTCTTGTGGTTTCCAACAACAATAAATAGCTTAAGCCCTCTGGGACTGAAGGTCAAAACCGTTCTGATCTGATATGTAATAAAATTAAAGAGTGAAATATTATTGCCACATTATTTCTAATGGTTTGCTAAAAGAAAATTACATGTCACTGGTTCAGTAAAATATAATACAATAAGAGATAAATATAGACAGGCAAATGTACAATTAAAACTCTAGTCATATACTTTAGAAAGATCAAAGATGCTGTTTTCTGTGGAAGCCTGCTTCTATAGTAAAAATCAGAAGGGAAAAGCCCAGTGAATTATCAAATGCATTGTGACTACAACAAAGTCCCATTTTAACAGGAAGTTTGAGTATAGTCATTCTTGGATTCCTTTAGGGCATCTTTCCCACCATTAGGGCCCTCATTCATGAGTAACAACTGTCTTCATTTCTTTAAATTATCCTTTATTTAACAAGGTAGTTTTTATATACAAGTATATGCTACTTCCATGAGCATTGGTTGTAGATCCAAGTAAAATGAAATCTTTGATAACTTCAGTATTTTCTCTGTTTACCATAATGTTGATTATTGGTCCAGTTGTGAGGATTTTAGTTTTCTTTATGTTAAGGTGTAATCCATACTGAAGGCTGTAGTTTTTTATATTTATCAGTAAGTGTTTCAAGTCCTGTTCACTTTCAGCAAGGAAGGTTGAATCCACAATCAACCTGTACTGCGTTGGGCAAATATGCTGCAAAAGACCTCTTTAAAATGTTGAAAAGCAAAGGTGTCACCTTGAGGACTAAGGTGCACCTAACCCAAGCCATGGCATTTTCAATTACCTCATATGTATGTGAAAGCTGGACAATGAAGGAGGAAGACTAACAAAGAATTGGTGCCTTTAAATTATGGTCTTAATGAAGAATATACTGCAGACTGCCAGAAGAACAAAAATATCTGTCTTGGAAGTAGTATAGCCGGGATGCTCTTTAGAAGCAAGAATGGTGAGACTTCATCTCATGTATTTTGGACATGCTATCTAAAGGGACCAGTCACTGGGGAAAGACAACATGCTTAGTAAAGTAGAGGGTCAGCACAAAAGAGAAAGGTCCTCAATGAGACAGATTAACACAGTGGCTGCAACAATGGGCTCAAGCATAGCAATAATTGTGAGGATGGTGCAGGACCAAGCAGTGCGTTGTTCTGTTGTATACAGGATCACTCTGAATTAGAACTGACTCAATGACACCTATCAACAGTTTTTATATGGACACCTGGATAAATGTTCAGACAAAGTCCACAGTCACCAAGAAAGACACAAGGTACAGAGGCATTGGAAGCAATAAGGCTATATTCACATAGAGAAGAGACAGAGCAAGGTCAGCTTCATTAGAAGGTACTGGTCCCCCCTTCTAGTTCAGACCTCAGGGCTAGTGGTCTGAACAAACCCTTCTTGTTCTATATTTGAAGGACCCATTCCATCTCCACTGGCAACAAATACATAAATGCAGTGCACCTGGTGTCATATGCATTCATTCATGAGCAGAACTAGTGCTTCAAGCTGATTCAAAATGACAGATGGAAACAAAGGCAGCATATAAACATTACACAACAACTAAATCTCTTGAGGGTCATATCATGACCAAAATAGGAAAAAAGCAACAGTGAGTTGAAGTGCAATGTAGTCTGAGATTATAGCAGGCACTTTCTCCCTTTAAACTTTTTCTTCTATGTTGTTTAATTAATCACACCAAAATAGTTGTGTTTTCTTTCTCTGCTACACTAAGTTATATGATTACTGACATATGATTATAGTTCTCAAAAGATTTTTCATATTGGATTGGATTGGATTTCCAGATAAGCAGAAACTAAGGGAATTTGTTAAAACCAGACCAATCTTACAAGAGATGCTGAAGAAAGTCCTTTGAACAGAGAACAAAAATAGCAAGTAACAACTGCCCATTAATACACAAGATGACATAGTCCACAAACCACAGCTATGGACATTCCAAAGTAACATGAGCTTACAAAATTGTAAACAGGGAACCAGAGACATCAATAAGCAAGTGAGGACAACTACAAACAAAAAAAGGGAAAAGACTGTGTAGTGACAGAACTTCTAAATGGTGAGGAAGTAAGAGAGTTGCAACATAGAATGGACTGTTCTAAACTCAGGGATAAACTTATAAATCATAGGATAACCTCAAAGAAAAATGATAAACCTTCACACCACAATAAAAAAGAGGACAAGCACAAATATTCAGCATATACTAAAACAACAGCAACAAAGAACATGATAACAGGATTCATAAACATAATGAGCTCAGCACAGAAAATAATATGGAACAAAGAAACCAGGGACAACATGACAAAACACATAACAAAATGACAGCAACCAATTCAATAATTGCACTGAATGTTAATGGATTAAATGCACTACTCAAGAGATGAGAGTTGCAGATTGGATAACAAAACAAAACCCATCAATATGCTGCCTACAAGAGACAAACCTTAGAGATAAAGACAAAAATAGACTAAAAATCAAAGGTTAGAAAAAGATATATCAAACAAATGGCAACTGTAAGAGAGGAGGAGTGGCAGTATTAATTTCTGAACAAATTGACTTTAAGACAAAAACCACCATACGAGACAATTATATAATGATTAAAGGATCAATTGAACATGAAGATATAACCATAAGAAAT
>NW_006921819.1:1193550-1195096 GCF_000298275.1 Orycteropus afer afer | reverse complement strand
CTGCATTGTCAGTGAAGGCAAACATGGGTATATGGATGGATAGATGGGTGGACAGGCTAAACGATTAGGTATGTCTATGAAATGGGGAGTGTAACTGCAGTGTAGTATATTACTTAATGTGGCTTTTCTACCCATACGTCTTTGTAAGCTCCAAGGTGGGATTTTCTATGAGCAACTGAAGAGCTCCTGATTGCTGATGCTATCCACCTGGGTTATTTCTGTTGCGTGTGGCACAATACAATGTTCTGGGAGGTTCCCACTCTCTCTCACGTGCTTAGAGTTCTGATGCTGTGATTGACTAGTTTAACCACCCTTCCCAGCTCAAAAGGAGGCCTCCTGGAGGCAGAACTCTCTCCGACTGCTGGTTGAGGAAGATGTGATGCTGAAAGAGACATGCGCTCCTGAAAGAGACATGCGCTGCTGGGAAAGAGATGCAAGAGATGCCCATTGCTGAGTGAGACACGGAGGGACACGCACTGCTGGGGGAGAGACTGTGAGAGACTTGGCTGAGAGATGGTGGGCTGGGAGAGAGACTGAGCGTTGTTCCTGAACTTGAGTTGTAGCCTGGTGCTTCCCTAATAAACCCTGTAATCCCTGAGTTCTGTGTGGCCACTGCAGCGAATTATCAAACCTAGAGGAGAGGTGGTGGGTGCTTTGGGAGGAATGGTTGGTGAAAGGTCTGGAGGGAGGCAGCATGTCTGGCCTTGCAGTAATAGGCCTTGTGCTATTGATGGTGATTCTGCCTTTCTCTTGTGGGGTTTAGGAGGTCAGAACATGTGGCCTCCTTGCCGTTTTTGCAGTTGGTGTCAGAAGCGGTGGGATTCGTTGCAGTGGCTCCAGACTCATAGATGCATGAGACTTTGTTAAATAAAGAAGGAAGGGGCCTGGGAAGTGAAACTTTGGATTCTTAAATCGTTATTTTCTTTGGTGTTACCTCTTAAGGGAGATAATTGATCCAGAGGCTAGGGCTTTTGGATACACCCAGCCAAAGGCCCAAGGCCATATGCATAGAATGGGATGGTAATCAAGGTGAAGAGATGAACCTGGAATGTGTTTAAAAGGATTATTTGTTTTGGATTATATGTTTATCTGAATGTACTATGGCTTGTGAATGTTCTCTTACCTGCTTGTACATTAGAAACATTTATGGGTATGTGGGTAACAGAGAGCGTGTAAGTCCACCTTCAGCCAATACATGGTTGGATATGTTAAAAGGGGAAATAGAATTTGCCCAGCAGAAACACAGGCTTTTGTTTTAAGCCCTGTGTGTAGAGAGTACTAGGAGTTTAGGTAGAAAACCTGAGCCCCGCCCAGTACTACTGAGGGAAGGGAAGATTTGCATTTGAAGAAAGGACCTGAAGGGAAGAAAAAAAAAAAAAGACTGTATGGCTTTTTTGAATTTCGAGCAAGCGGATAGGCTTTGGGTCCATCAAGGCAGGAAAGTCATGGTCCATGAGAGAAACCTCTTCCAGGACTGAAAGTTAAAGGAAGCCAGTGAGTAGTAGACTTGTATGTTACTTGCTTGTAACCACCTGGATCCACCTGA
>NW_006921819.1:1191248-1192741 GCF_000298275.1 Orycteropus afer afer | reverse complement strand
TCAGGAATGGGTGTTGGATTTTATCAAATGCCTTTTCTGCATCAATTGATATGATCATGTGGTTCTTCTCCTTTGTTTTATTTATGTGGTGGATAACGTTGTATTGTTTTTCTAATGTTAAACCCTCCTTGCATACCTGATATGAACCCCACTTGGTCGTGATGAATGATTTTCTTGATATGTTGTTGGAGTCTATTGTCTAGGATTTTGTTGGAGATTTTTGCATTTATATTCATGAGGGATATTGGTCTGTAGTTTTCCTTTTGAGTGATATCTTTGCCTGGTTTTGGTATCAAGGTTATGGCTGCTTCTTAAAATGAGTTAAGGAGGAATGTTCTGGAATAGTTTCAGCAGGAATGGAGTCAGTTCTTCTCTGAATGTTTGGTATAATTTTCCTGTGAAACCATCTGGGCCAGGATTTTTTAGTTGGTAATTTTTTGATGACCTGTTCAATTTCTTCTTTTTTTTTTTTGGATCTCTTCAATTTTCTCACATCAGTCTCTGGTAGTTAGGTAGGTGGTGTGTTTCTAGAAATCTGTCCATTTCTTCCAGATTTTCAAATTTATTGGAGTACAGTTCTTCATAGTATACTGATATTATCCCTTTTATATCAGCTGGTTCTGTTGTGATGTCACCCATTTCATTCTTATTCGTGTTATTTGTATTCTCTCCCTCTTTTCCTTTGTTAAATTTGCCAGTGGTTTGTCAATTTTATTGATCTTTTCAAAAAACCAGCTTCTGGTCTTGTTGATTTTTTCTATTGCCCTTCTATTTTCTGTCTCATTGATTTGTGCTTGAATCTTTATTATTTCATTTCTTCTGGTGACTGTGGGCTTTTCTTGCTATTATTTTTCTAATTGTTGGAGATGTTGCTTTAAAATGTTGATTTTGGCTCTTTCTTCTTTGTGGATGTGTGCATTTATTGCTATAAATTGGCCTCTGATCACTGCTTTTGCTGTGTCCCACAGATTTTGGTATGCTTTATTTTCATTCTCATTTGATTCAAGGACTTTTGGAATTTCAATTTTTATTTCTTCTCTTACCCACACTTTCTCAGGGAGGGTGTTGTTCAGTTTTCATATGCTTACTCTTTTTCTGTTGATCTTCCTATTGTTGATTTCCAATTTGATAGCATTACCAACTGTGAAGATACTTTGCAATATTTCAATGTTTTTAAATTTATTAAGACTTGCTTTATGGCCTAATATATGGTCTATCATGGAAAATGTTCCATGTGCAGTGGAAAAGAATGTATATTGTGCTGTTGTTGGGTGATTGTTCTGTAGACGTCTATAAGGTCAAGTTGGTGGATTGTATTGTTTATCTCTTCTACATCTTTGTTGAGTTTCTTTCCAATTGTTCTATCTTTCATTGAAAGTGGGTATTAAAGTCTCCCACTATGACTGTGGAGTCTTCTATTTGCCTTTTCAACTCTTTTAAAGTCTGATTTATGTATTTTGGCGCTCTTTCATTGGGTGCATAGATATTTATTA
>NW_006921819.1:1141345-1190430 GCF_000298275.1 Orycteropus afer afer | reverse complement strand
ATTTAGAATCATTTCTAATTTTTCATTTATTTTGTCATTTTGTTCTTGTATTTTCTTCCAAAATTCTTGTAAGGTTTTTTCTGTGTTTTCTTTGGTCTGTCTCTCAATCCTTTGAAGATACCTAAATATAATTCTTTTGAATTCCTTATCAGAGAGTTTCAATGCTGCTTCTTCATCGGTGATGTGTTCTGGGTCTGTATCCTGCTCCCTAGTTTCTAACACCTTTTCTTGCTTCTTTGTGTGGATTGTGATGGTCTATTCTCTCCGAGACATTGTGACATTGTTGTATTTAGATCTCTGTTAATTATTTGTGAAGAGCAGCCAAGGGTGATTCAGGCTCTTCTTGGTGGCTGTTTATCATTGGCCCACTGGTGGAGAAGGAGGTGGTGGCTCTCACTCAGTAAGTGAAGCTACAGGAAGTATGGGTGTAGTTGTGTCATATGGAGACTGTTGCTGTCTTTCACACAGTTAGACAAAAATAACAATTGAATAACCATCAAAAAACTAAAAGCACATGGACAAAAAGTACACCTTGTAATCACACAGAACAGTAACCAAAAACAGAAAAAAGGGAAAAGGAAGGAAAAAAACAAACAAACCCTGCAATATCTGGGGAGAGGACAATAAGAGAAAAAAGGTAGAGAAGGAGAATAATGACGAAAAAAATGGGAAAAAATGTAAAAAGAAAAACAAAGAATGGGGTTAACCATCAGAAAAAAAAAAAAAAAAATTGCAACCAGGAACAGGGAAAAGAAAAAAAGCTGAAAACTAGAACCTGGGAGGAAAAGAATAAAGAACAACAGTAAAAAGGACACAAGTATTAATAATAGTAGTAGTTTAAAAACAGACAAAAACAAACAAACTAAAAAACAGAAAACAGAAAAAACAAAATGGGCCTGGGTGGGGCAGGGCACCCAGGCTCCGTCTGAGCACAGAGACTGGAATGGAATTCCTGCTGGCCCAGAAAGTTGTTGGTAGTTAGGGATGGCCGCACTTCGCTTCACCAAGAGGGTGTGGGGTATAAGAGTAACAAGGGGAATGTTGCACCTTTCCAGTCATCCAGGTCTGGGAGGTCCTTGGGGTTCCCGGCAAGTGGAGTCTGTTCTTAAATTCCTGGAATCTGGAAGAATGTCGTTGCTTTAAATATCCAAAATGGTCAAAATACTTGTAAACATTCAAAATGGCTGCACCCTCTGTACAGACAAAAGTCCACAGCTCAGCCCAGCTTCCTCTTCGTTGCTTCCCCTTTTATTCTCCAGCCACCAGAGCAGTCCTCCATGCAGTCCCTGGCTAACAGGGCCAATTTTTAGATAATTCTTAGGTCCTACCACCACTCAGCAATATCCAAGCTGTCTGTGCCATCAGGATTGCTGTCAGACTGCAGCTCTGTGTATCTCCTTTTTTGGTGTTTTCATGCAAATTCTTCTGCTAGTTAGAGTTTAGTCCACTTCTGTATCCTTCTCTTCAAGTCTCAGGGATCCAGGATTATCTTCTGTATCTGTGTTAATTGGTTCCCCTTTTCTTTATTGAAGAGGGTCTGTGCAGTCTTTCTGCCTATTCCACCATCTTACCGGAACTCCCTGATGATTATTTCATAATGAAGCCTGGTCACGAATTGAGAATCACTCTGTTTGGTTGAGGTCTTCCTAATGGCCTATCAATGGTCTGTGACTGATTGAAATAATGGAAATGACCCTTGCAATACTAATTCACTGGCTGGCCCTATCAGTCCCTACTGAACCACAACTTTTTTTGTTGTTTTTTTTGGAGCCATTGTTGTAATTCATCTTATTTCTCCTTCCATCAAGGTTATTCCTCCCCTCAAAAAATTAGAACTTACAAATAATAGCATAAAATGTTCATGCCCTAAAGACTTTTAAATGTCTGTTCACCCTTCATTTAGCAAAGAGTAAAAGTGTGGGGGAGCAGAAAGAATTTCTACTCCAGAGGACTGCCACCACCACTCCTATTCTCTAGAATGGCTCCACACTGGTGTTCATTCATTCAAATACCAAATATATAAGAAACAGCTATTGCATGCTTTGTACCTAGGTGTTGGGAAGGTGAAGATGAATGAAACCCAAGCCCTAGCTTCAGGTAGTAACTGTATAGACAGATAAAAAGGAGTCCAGCCTCCCAACTGCTCTAATGGAGGTACAAAACAAGTGGGGGTTGCCGGGGGAAGCAGCAATAATCTGTCAGAAGAGTATTGAATCAAGACAAATCAGGCAATTTTTTTTAATCCTCTAAATTCAAGACTCTAAGCAACCAACTGGAAAATTCAGAATAAGCCTTCTGGGATCCACTCAGGCAGAATTAATCTAAGGGTCTTCTCACTTAGCATTTCTTTCATTTCATTAAATTGAGACCTATCACATTGTATTAGGAAGCCTGTCTACCCCTATTCTTCACATCAAACAACAAACTCCTGGTTGGTCTTTAATGTCAATTTGTATTAAGTGATTGACAAATGATCAAATAATGAAGACACTGCTAAGCTATATACTCTGTATTTAGTATGGAAGGGCCTGGAAACTGTTTTCACATATTAAAATCAGTCTCTCCTTCATCCCCACCCACATTCTCAATGCGAGGAGCTCAGAGACTAGGGCTTACTCTTTTGTTTCTTCTGTACTTCTTCATAGTTATTAGAACACTAGTAGCTATTTCTGAGGCTACTTTAATACACCTTGGCAATTTGACTAACAGGTGGGCTATGTAAAAATGTTACCCATTTGAAGTACAAACAGAAATTATATATCAAATAGAAGATTGAAATAAGTGTTTGAGATATATAAATATAGATTTTTCTAAACTCATTTACAGTATGCAAGACGGACTAAATGGAGTCCTTTGATTAATTAGTTTTTTGAGTTTTTTCCAAACAGTTCTATGTTCCCTCCTCTTTTCATCAAGGCATTAGTTCTCCACTTTGAATAGAAGATTTAAAAACTCTGGTGGTCCTTCTTTTGCACGTATAGAATAAAGAGTGCCTCATTGTATGATCAACATGTTCCCACAAAATCTGAGGAGAAATCAGGTGTGTGTGTATTTCTCTCTCTCACTGTTCATGTGTGTGTGTGTGGTGGGGTATTTGTGGGCCAGACAATTAACATTTTATCCTGCTATTAACCCACTCAAACCTACTGCCATCAAGTCAATTCCAACTTATACTGACTGTACAGGATGTAGCAGAATGGCCTCTTGGGATTTCCAAAGCTGTAAATATTTACAGAAGCAGACTGCCTCTTCTTTCTGCCATGGAGCATCTGGGGGGCTGCTGAACTTTTGGTTAGCAGCCAAATGTTCTAGCCACTATGCAACCAGGGCTCATTTCTCCAGCTATATAAAATGAATATTCCTTATATCTTTAAGCACCTTTTCCCCAAAAAGCTGCAGGGGAAAAGAAAAAAAAACCTCTTTGCCAGAAGAAGAATGTTGGTGAGATAATGTTAGGAGATAGAAATTACCTCTCTTCATTTCTTTTGGAGAATGGAATTAATAACACTTGAGATTATTGTAACAGAAGGTCCATTTTTCTGATCTTTCCCACTATTTGAACTACAGAAAACAATTCCTATTTTGAGGTCTTGTGGTTATTTTCATTGTTGTTTGTCTTGCTTTCCTAATAAAAAAAAAAATTGGGGGTAAATATTAACATATTTGTCACTGTAGATACAAGTCTGTCTTTGCTTGCTAGTTTGTATGATTTCTTTTAAATGATACTGATGATGATGGAGATGATGTTGATAATGATAATAAGGACCAGGCAAGTAACCAAGGGCCTTTCAAATGGTATTAAACCTAAGTATGTGACATAGGTTTTGTTATTCTCCATTTTATAGATGGGGAACTGAAGTGCAGAGCAGTTAAATAATTTGGCCAAAGTTACTATAAAACCTCTGCTGTCGAGTCAGGTCTGACTCATAGCTACCTCTCCTTGGGTTACTGAGGCGATATCACTACAGAAGTAGATTGCCTAACCTTTCTTCTGGGGAGTGGCTGGTGGGTTTGAACCACCAGCCTTCTGGTTAGCAGTTAAATGCCTTAGGCACTATACCATCAGAGCTCCCAAAGTTAGTATAGAAAGCAAGTTCTCTCCTAGGCCTACCACTTCTTTCACTCTACCTATTGTGAGTGTAATGCCTAAGGTATTTGACTGCTAACCAGAAGGTTGGTGGTTCAAATCCACCAGACACTCTGCAGAAAGAAGTCTTGGCAATCTACTACCGTAAAGACTTACCACCTCAGAAACCCAAAGGGAGTCGCTATGAGTTGGAATTGAGTCAATGGCAGTGAGGGTTTTTTTTTTTTTTTTTTTGGCATTGTGCCTAGATCCATCCATATTCCATGGTTTCAGCTACTACACAAACAGATTATTTCAGCCTAAATATCTCTGCCAAACTTCAAACTTGTATATCCAGCTGCCAATTGGATATGTCTCCCTGGATATTGCAAAGATAATTCAACATGTCCAAATCTGTATTTATCATCCACACAACACAAAATATCTTCCTACTTCTACATTCTTTATTCTGCCACCTGTCTGTCCATTTGTCATGCTGTGGTGGCTTACATGTTGTTATGATTCTGGAGCTATGCCACCAGTATTTTGGATACTATCAGGATCACCTTGGTGGACATGTTTCAGCAGAGCTTCCAGACTAAAACAAACTAAGAAGAAAGATCTGGTGATCTGCTTCCAAAAATTAGCCAGTGAAAACCTTATGGATCACAATGGGACGTTGTCTGACTCACTTGCTTTATCAGGAGGGATCAATCCTGAAGGAGGACGTCAAGTTTTGTGAAGTAGAATGCCAATGAGGGTAAGGGAGACTCTTAGGGAGGTGGATTGACACAAAAGCCGTAATGATAGATTTGAACATGCCAGCAATCATGCAAATGATGAAGGACCAGGCAACATTTTGTTCTGTTGTGCATAAGGTCACCATGAGTCAGTTGTCTCAATACCAGCTAACAACAACAATGTATTCTCCATTCAGATGATACAATGTCTCTACCTGAAGCCTAAGGACTAGGATTGTCAGATTTAGAAAACATAACAAACAACTAACAACCAAAAGAAAAGATGCCCTGTTAAACTGGAATTGCAAATAAACAACAAATAATTTTCTTTCAGTAGAAATATATTTGTGTAATATTTAAAACATATTGGAAAAAATAATTCATTGTTTATCTGAAATTCAAATTTAGCTGGGTGCATTATATTTTATCTGATGACCATACCCAAGTTCCAAGAAACAAATGTGGGAATTGTCTTTGGATTTTCCCTCTTCCTCACCTGCTACATCAATCAACCTCTGGTTTTACCTCCTTGATATTTCTCCAGTATACCTCCCCCTCTGTCTTCATTCTTACAATTGCTGCACTAATCCAGGCCCTCATCATGTCTAGTGTGGATAATAGATTCCTAAATATCCCCACTCAACCCTGCCTCCAGACTTCAATCAGAATGATCCTTTTCCAATATATTTAAAAAAAAAAAAAAAAAAAAAAAAACTCTTCAAATGTCTCCCCAACCCCAAAGACAACAGAAGTTTTCATCCTACCTCAATCACCCAAGGAGCTGAAGAAACTAACAGATAACACAGCCAGACCCAGTCCAATTAAATCAGAATCTTTTGTAAGGGAGCCTGAACATGAATACTTTGTAAAGTTCCCTAACATGATTCCATAGAAGTCCTGGTGACACAGTTATTAAAACACTTAGCTGCTAACCAAAAAAGAAGTGGTTTGAACCTACCAGCTGCTTTTGTGAGAGTGATGTGGTAGTCTACTTCCATAAAGATTTACCTTTATAGCCTTGGAAACCCTATGGGGCAGTTCTGCTCTGTCCTATAGGGTTGCTGTGATCCAGAATCAACCCAAGTGCAGTGGTTTTTGGTTATTGTTTTTTTTCTGTTTTGTTTAAGGTGATTCCAGGAATCCCTGGGTAATGCAAATGGTTAATGAACTCAACTGCTTCTTAAAAGTTTGGAAGTTCCAGTTCACTTGGAGGGACTTGGAAGAAAGACCTGGCAATCTACTTCCCAAAACTCAGTCACTGGAAACTTTATGGAGCATAGTTCTACCATGATACATATGAAGTTGCTATGAATCAGAATCAATTAAATTGCAACTGGTAAGGTGATTTGCATATGGGAACAGAGTATGCACTGACCTACAGCATAGGATTCATGCAAACACTATACTCTCCCTCCATCACCTGGTCCCTGAGCATGTGCCCAGCCTCATTTATTGCCACCCCCTGACTCACTGTTCATAGTTCTTCCCCACATCAGACTACTTCTCATCCCTATTCTTTTCTTCTGACTGGAATGCTCTGTTCTCTCCTTACTAACTTTTACTCAGGTTTAAAATTCAGAACCGGGGTCATTTTCTCTAAGTCTTCCACCTGCCCTCTCACACGTTGGGTAAATCCTCTTGCTTTGTACTCTTCTACATGTCTCTCTACTTCTACACTTGCCACAGTGTATATTAATTATGTGATTACTTATCCAAATTCTCTCTTTACACCGTCAAATGTTATAGGGAAACTATTATATTTTCATTCATTTCTGTATGTCCAGGATACATATTGCCTGAAATTGCATTTGAATGAATGAACCAAATGATGTTATCTGAGCAAATATTCTAACCCAGGTGCAAGGCATGGAAACCCTTTGTAGTAAATAATTTGGCCTTTTGGTCCTGGTTCTGACTAGAACCATACCTGAAGCCAATGAGTGAGGGCTGACCCAACTAAGAGCGATCACCTGAGGGACTGAGGTGACTTAAGCCTCAGGAGGCTTTTTTGTTGTTGTTATAGTTAGGTGCTATCGAGTCACTCCAATTCATAGTGACCCTATGTATAATAGAGCAAAACACTGCTGGGTCCTGCACCATCCTCACAATGTTTGAGCCCATTGTTACAGCCACTGTGTCAATCCATCTCTTTGAGGGTCGTCCTCTTTTTGCTGACCCTCTACTTTACCAAGCATGATGTCTTACTCCAAGAACTAGTCCCTCCTGATGACATATCCAAAGTACAAGAGACAAAGTCTTGCCATCCTTGCTTCTGAGGAGAATTCTAGAGAATCCAAGATAGATTTGTTCATTCTCCTGGCAACCCATAGTATATTTAATATTTGTCACCAACACCAAAATTCAAAGTCATAAATTCTTTGGGAGTCTTGGTGAGGCCAATAAAGCTTAGAAAGCTAGAGACTCACTGGAACTCCCTAGGCTGGAAAGTATAAACATTTAACTCTCAAAGAAGAGGTGAGCATCCCCTGGGGGTGAGGAAACTCTGTGCTGAAGAACAACCTTCAATCTGTGTCTGAGGGTGGAAACATTAGCCCAAGGGATAGAGATTGGAGGATCATCAGAAGGTATTGACACCAGTAGCAACCCTGGACCTGGTAGAAGGCAGAACTAGGAGAAAACAGCAGCAGAAGCCAGGAGAAGCAGAAGCTGGCATCTCCTGAACAAAAAAGTGGCAACGGAGCAGTTTGAGAAGAATGGGCTGAGCACTGTAATATGTTCACCATTGCAGCAGCACCATAGGCAACTGAGACCATGAGTGGGCCCAGGCAGCCACTAGTGGGCCTTGGCAGCACCATAGACCACAGCTGGAAGTAAGAGACTCAAAGGATGTGCAGGGGGCCTGTCTGAAGTGCTAGGGGATCTGTTTAAGGTACTAGGGTGCCTTCCTGCTGAGCCTGGGTACATTCCAGGTAGGGGTTGCTCTCAGAGTAGCTCTACTTTGAGAGACACCAGTCTAGGACTGTCCCAAGGCTGCTGGTTGAGATCAGCAAAGGGGAGAGAACCAAGAGATATGCCAGCCCAGTGATGTAAGAGTAAACCTCATTTCCTCACCATGAATCTGTTATCTTTATGTATTGTTTGCTGTCTGCTTTCCATGACCTAACACTCTGGAAGCATCTGTGTGTTCTGAATCTGATCAGATAGATGTGATATTTATAAACACCTGTGAGTGCATCACAGGTGATGTATGTACACCACATCAGATCTTTTCAGTCCAAAGCCTATGCATCCTAATACCAGACAGCAAGTAACATTCGTTTAGTTTATCATCTTATAAATTGGTTCTGCATTGTGTATTTACAGTGGGAAGTAATGATCATTTGTTTTCAGAACCCTGGCTCTCAGAAGCCACTTCCCAACACATCAGGCCTCTTCCCACTGCCATGGTTTTGCACATGTTGGTCTCTTAGCCTGAGATGCCCATCCTTTCTTCACAGCCTGCTGACAGCCCAGTTCTCATTCAGGTTCAGCTAAAATATCACTATCTTAGGTAGCATAGTGCCTAAGGCACTTGACTGCTAACCAGCAGGCTGGCAGTTCAAACCCACCAGCCACTCTTAGGAAGGAAGGTTGAGCAATCTACTTTCACAGTGACACCACCTTGGAAATCCAAGGAGGGGTTGGATCAAACTCGACAGCACATAACAACAACAACAACAACAAGGGAACATTTTGGGGCCTTCCCTGCCTGCCTCACACAAAGCCACTTGTCCCTCCTCTCTGCTCCTGGAGCATTCCATGCACACTTCTGTGGTGGGGACTGCAATTGTGCAGATATCTGTTTCTAGTCCTGCACTAGAAGCTCCCTGGGTTTTGTGAGTCTTTTATACAAATCATAAAAAAAAAAAAAAACGAAAAAAAACGTACTGCCATTGAGTCAATTCCAACTCATAGCAACCCCCATTGGTTTCTGAGGCAGTAAGTCATTATGGAAATAAATTGCTCCACCTTCCTTCTAAGGAGTAGCTGGTGGGTTTGAACCACCAACCTGGTTAGCAGTCAAATGCCTTAGGCACTATGACACCAAACTCCTTACACAAATCATAATAGGTGTTTATTTTTGAATGATTATACTCCACAGAATTTTGTTAGGTATATATTGTATTCTTGTAATTCCCTGACAAATTGGTAAGTATATCCCATTTTATGTTAGCAAGTTGGAGACACTCCATAGCACATAACAACAATTTTAGCAATTTATGAACCTTTGATCTCTGCTTCTTTATTTTAAGCTGCTATAACTCTTTGACCAGGAACTCTTTCACTTTCCAATGGCAATCCCGTGAACTTACTATACAGAAACCTCCAAAGTTTTTTCAGCATCTATCCACCTATCACAGTCATAATTGGATTGGACAAAGTTGAGAAAATAGTGTTTGTTCCCCCAAAAGGAGTCTCCAATCCTGTTGCCATGGTTAATTTCATACAGCCCCAAAGCATGTGGCAGAAGCCAGAGCCAGGAAGGAGCCACACACAGTCCCTGATAGTCTTTGATGTGCCGTCTTGGCTCTTTTCCATTTCTGCCTGGGTAGGAGCTACAGCTGGCTTCCATGTGCAAAGGCAAGCATGGTGGGGAGGAGGGATCTTCCTTAATTCAAGAGAATGCAAGCTGACAGTCCTGGGTTTGAATCCTTGCTCTAATACCTATGAGCTGTGATCTTAAGCATGTCCCTGGAGTACCTCACAATTGGCATCCTTCTCACTTGTAAAATAAAGCAAATTTTCTCTATTGCAATGTCACTATGAGGACATATGACTTATGAGCACTGACCCTGGAGGAGACATTCTTCCAGCACTTTTCACTGACTCTCAATTAACCCTCTGAGTTGAATCTTTCCATGGAAAACTCTTGTTATGGATTGATTGTGTCTCCCAAAAAGATATTTAAAGTCCTAACTCCCAAATACTTGTAAGCATGGCCTTGCTTGGACATTGAATCTTTGTAGATGTAATTATGTAATTAGTTAACATGAGGTCACACTGGAGTAGAGTAGGCCCTAATCCAGCATGAGTAATGTTCTTATAATAAGAGAAGAGGCACAGGCAGATACAGAAGATGATCCTGTGAAGATGAAGGCAGACACTGGAGTGATGCTGCCACAAGCCAAGGAAGGCCTAGAACTACCAGAAGTCAGGAGCGACAAGAAAGGATCTTTCTCTAGAGTCTTCATGGAGAGCATAGCTCTGCTGAATTTGGGTTTCTGGCTGCCAGACAGTGAGACAACAAATTTCTGTAGTTTTAGCCAGTCAGTTTGTGGTTCTTGTATAGCAGTCCTCAGAAACTAATGCAACCCTTAAAACAATTTTCAATGCATCATTATTTACCTGTCTTATTCTAGATACTGAAGTATTTATATCTAAATATTGAAAGAGTAAGAAAAGTTCAATGAAGAAAATAGTCTGACAGCTATTCCGGTGTCTAACTCAAAGCCACAGAGTAAGTATCAGTAAATATCAGACCAATACTCTTTGTTAAAAGAGAATGCACAACATGGCATTTCTCACAAACTCCTTGCAATGTGCCCAGGGCCGTTCCCCATGCTTAAGCAGACTGGCTGATTCAAGGCAGTGTGTGCTAGAAGTCAGTTCTGCTTGACAGCTGCTGTAAAAGTATTGGAAATACAGGGCCTTAGTAAATCCTATGGGTCTCAGGAGAGAGTAAAACTCAAGCCTTTCAACACAGGATGCTCAAGTTAATCTCTAGGCCTAATCCACTTAGAGCCTGGCTTTTAACTCACATTTGAAGTGACACAGAGGCCATGACGAAGGCAGATAAGCCATCCCCACGTGGAAGGGGCTCAGCTGCACCAACACCAATGGCTGACCTTCCTAAAGCTTAGTTATATTGATGTGTCACGGTGTGATTTATATTTTAGCCCTGGGGATGAAGCCCACAGAATTTCATCCCTATGAGGTAGGACCTTGTCCTCATTGGACATAAAAGTAATAATAATAATCCAAACTAGTTGCCATCTTCAGTCAATTCCAACTTATGGCAACCCAAACCCCCTGCAGATAGAACTGCCCTTGATGAACTTTTCAAAGCCGTGAACTTTCACAAGCAGATCTCCAGGATTGTCCTTTGAGGTACCTCGGGGTGTGTTTAAAGCACCAGCTTTTCAATTAATAATTGAGTGTTTAACCATTTCTGTCACCCAGGGACTCCTTATTGGGGACCAAGAAAAGAAAACTGAAACCAAACTGACTGCCATCAAGTCAATTAGACTCATAGCAACCCCTCCTTGGGTTTCCTAGGTGGTATCTAGTCTAGGGAAGTAGTTTGCCCAATCTTCCTTCCAAGAAGTAGCAGGTAGGTTTGAACCACCAGCCTTCTGGTTAGCAGTCAAATGCCTTAGGCACTATGCCACCAGAGCTCCCAAGGTGGTGCTAAATCACTGCCCACAGCCATCACTCTAGCAGGTAGTATCCTCAAGGCCAAGAAAAAAATATAATAAAATGTTGTGGGCTATCTTGGTCATTTTCCTACTGACAAAGGAGTCTGAAGCTCTAAGGCTGGCTAGGACTGCAAGGTCAGAGAAATAATGATTACACTCTGAAAACAAACAGACAGGTTCCAAGGCTGGGGGTTTCTGGCAGCCCTTCATTCAGATGCAGAAAGCAAACAATGCTTTCTGTGCAGCTCTTCCTGAAGGCCCAGGGCTCAGTTCCCTGTGAACTCAGGTCGCAGGGGCCAGAAAGACTCAGCCAAAATGTAAATTGATAAATAAATACAATGAAAATAAACCTCCAGCATTATTATTTCCAAAGACATAATAGAACATGTACAATGGAGACATTAACTCATAAGGAGAAGAAATAGATATTTAAGTCATTTCCTCTTCTGTCCCACCTGACTTCTAAATGAACCTCCACTTTATTTTAAGAACCTGAGTAATTTTAAGAAAACAAAATTAATATTTCAGATATTTTAAGTCAATATAGTTCTTGCCTTCCCTTCTAAGGACATAAGAGTTGGAGTTAACACTTCTTTTTCAATTTCCCTTCTTCTGTAAAAACAAAAGTAAATGTGTATGTGGACATGTGTATATGTGTGTATATGTGTGTATATGTGTGTGTGTAGTATCTTTTCTTGTATGTGTATATGGATGTGTGTATGTGTATATGTGTGCTTGTGTATGCATTTGTGTGTATGTGATGTATTTTCTCATACATGTGTGTGTATGTGTCTGTGTATTCATCTTTTCTCATATGTGTTGGAGTATGGTGTATCTTTTCTTCTGTGTGTATCTGGTTTATCTTTTTTTGTTGTGTGTATGTGTGTATTGTATTGTGTATCTTTTCCCATATGTGTATGTATGATATGTCTTTTCTCAAGTGCATGTGTATTTGTATGTATGTGTATATGGTATATCTTTTCTTGTGTGTGTGTGTGCTTGTGTGTATATGTGGGCATGAGGGTATGCATTCCTATGTGTGTCTTTTATCATGTGTGCATATGATGCATCATTTATGTGTGTGTGTATGTGTATGTGGAATAGCTTTTCTTATGTATGTGTGAGCTTTATATGTATGTATATGTGGGTATATGTATTATATGTAATGTATCTTTTTTCACATGTGTATGTGTGTGTATGTATGTGTTTGGTGGTGTAGTTTCTGTGTAAGTATGGTGTATCTCTTCTTGTCTGTGTATCTGTGTGTGTTTGTGTAGGGTTTGTGTGTGTGTGTGGGGGCTATATCTTTTTTCTTACCATGAAGTTTGTAAACTGCTGACCTTACTTTGACTTTGATAATAATGCATAAAGTCCATTATGCCATCACAATGAACAATGTTGTGTTTGCAGTGCAAATATATCCTGTTTTAAACAAACCCTGGACATAAAAAAAAACACCTGCTCTGTGATGTTCAGTAGGCTTTGACTTATCTGTGTCTCAGTTTCCTCAACTGTGTAAAAAGCAGATTGGTGTACAAAATCTTGAAAGCCACTTTCATATTGAATCCTATGAGGCCAGAAATGCCCTGATTTACCAAGCAGAAATGCTAAGGGCTCCTTGTTCTTTTCAGAAGATTTGTTATGAGAGAGCTTTGTACAGGAAGACCCTGTGCAATATGTGTTTCATGAGGACAGGCCCACATCCCAGCATGAGCACTGGCTGATGATGAATCAGCCTCCAAGATTCCACTCACCTACATTCCCAGGAACATGAGGACTGCAGTCATCACATTAGATACTTGCTGGGAAAGTTTTTAGACTTTTATTCTTATAACACACACATACACACTGCAGTGTAATAAATAAATTACCTGGTATGGCTTTTCTAGCCATAAGTCTTTGTAAACTCCATGGTGAATTTGCTATGAGCAACTGAGGAGCTCCTGATTGTAAAAGTTATCCACCTGGGGTACTTCTGTTGGGAGTGGCTCTGGAGCAATGTTCTGGGAAGTTCACTGTCTCTCAGGTGCTTAGAATTCTGATGTTATGATTGGTTAGTTTGGCTACTCTGCTGGGCTCAAAAGGAGGCCTCCTAGATGCAGAAGTCTCTCTCTCTGTGTCCGCTGGCTGAGGAAGATGTGCTGCTGAGAAAGAGACACCAAGAGACACACATTGCTGGGAGAGAGACTGGGAGAGACTGAGAGAGACTGTTGGGTGAGAGACGGTGGGCTGGGAGAGAGACTGAATATTGTTCCTGAACTTGAATTATGGCCTGGTGCTTCCCTAATAAACCCCATAATCTATGAGTTCTGTGTGGCCACTGCAGTGAATTATCGAACCCAGCAGAAAGGTGGTGAGTGGTGCGGGAGGAAGGGTTGGTGTCAGGGTTGGTGAAAAGGCTGAAGGGAGGCAGCATGTCTGGCCTCATAGTAAAGGGCCTTGGGCTGCTGATAGTGTTTCTGTCTTCCTCTTGTGCAGTTAGAGGGGGTCAGAAGATGTGGCCTCCTTGCCCCTTTGGCACACATACACAGAAAAGATGCATCATATACACACATGAGAAAAGACACATACGAATAGATACACTCATGCCCACATATACACACAAGCACACACACACACACACAAGAAAAGATACACCATATACAAACACGCATGTACTTGAGAAAATACGTATCATACATACACATATGAGAAAAGATACATAACCCAAGAATAAGGATAAGAAGGCCAGAACAATTAGAATTTTTAAATTGAGGTTTGTCTAGAAGTAAGAGAGTGTAGGCTCTCCACAGCCCAAAACCACATGTGTTTACCTCAATACTCTCATGATAGTACCTGCACCACAAGGTGCTCAGGAGGTACTTACGAACTGAATTTAGGCCATTATCAAGTTGAAGCTGAGAAACAGACACAAGCAAATATAAGCATACCAAATTCTAGAATGGCTAGTGCCCTTACATAAGAGTTCACTGCTCTTTGTGGGGATTAAAGCATTTCATATAAATCCTGTTTGTTTTCCCATGAGTGTGTTTAAAGTATTCAGACACAAGTAAATGTGCCCATCCTCCTAGTCTCACAGCTGAAGATAAAAGAAACTTTTTCCTTTTGAAGTGAGTAGGTAGCAGCTCCATTTATTCTCATAAGTTTCCCTGGAAGAGGCTGATTTAGGGCATTGGAATGTGGAAGAGGAAACCAGAGAAGCAGAGACCATTGTCACTTTCTCCCCTCAGAGGCCTCCCCAATTCCATCCCTGCTGGCATGACCCCCCGGGTGGGTTCATACCTAGCTATTCTTCACCAACAAGGTTGCAGACTTTCTCTTTGCCTAGGCCACCCTGGAGACATGAAGCAGCAGGATGTGTCCAGGGACCCACAGCCTTCTGAGCCAGGATGGGTCTGGTCTGACAAAAGCCTGAGTCATATCGGGTAAGGCCTCCTGGAATGGGCCCAGATGTACCAGAAAGACATGGCCCGATCCTGACACTGAGCAATTCAGCCTCCCCTCATCCTCTAGGACCTCAAAGGTACTGACCACTGCTCCTGCACAACCACCCCACACAAACATCCCAGCCCCAATGGCTTGAATGCAGAGACTTGGAATGTGTTAATTTAGTTCTACAGCATGGCTTTGGGTGTGGTTTAAGAGCTATTTTCATAGAATAAGGAGGTGAGGATATTCACTCCCCATGTGTGGGGGGAGAACAGAATTGCAGTGGGGGTAACAAATGTATTACACACCAACTCACCAGCTTTTCAAACTGGTCCCAGCTGGAATTGCTATCTAGGGATACTCACATCCCAAGGCCCTCTCAGTTCAGTGGAGCCCAGGGCTCTGGGTTCAGTTAGCCACACTTCTCCAGCATCCTGACAGCATTGGACTTCCCCTGTAAGTGTGAGGATGTGGTCCTGAGTCCTGCCCCTTGGCACATCTCTGTACACACCCTGTGTACCCTGTGTGCTCAACACAAGGCCAGAGAAAGTGCTCCAAGGATGCCCAAGTTAGGGCACAGCCCTTTGTTCAATGACCAGTGTTTACCCAGAGTAACAAAACTTCTCCTTCAGTTCCCAGATCAAGCTAAACAATTTTTTTCCTCTAAATGAGAACTAAAAAAAAAAAAAAAAACAAAAACAATCCATCAGGGGTCCCTGTATTTGATATCACTAGTTCCCATGGTTTATTTGGAACACAATAACCTTGTTCACTTTTCGAGAGTAGTGGACAACATATTCTTCATAGCTATAAGCTTTAACCTACTTGCCCTGCTCATGGTCCAGGAAAAGACAAGCAGACACACATAAGACACCTTCATTCAAGCTCTTTAACAGCACAGCAGCCACTCTAATTTGTGTTTGTTAGGAAGAAGGTCTTCCATATGAATCTTGAGTTCTCTCCATAAATATGATACTGAACTAAGGGACGTGTTGTCGTCCCCCCCCCCCATTATTGGGAACAATGACTAAAATACCACACCCCATAATGGTCTCCATGACACGTCATACTGTTCCAGTAAGCAGGGAAGTTGTTTCTATCCTGTGGCTCTGCTAATATCAGGGAGGAATTACCATCCAAACTCTTTGCACTGTATGCAGAGCCCAACCCACTTTCTTTTATCCTCCCTGTTTTATAAGTCATTTTCTTTAAAACTTCACAAACATAATCACTCAAAGTCTTTCTTCTGGGCCCCAATTCCATTACTTTTTAAGTTAAATTTCTAAGTCACTAAAACTTTTGATATTATTAATATTTATGAACAAAATATTTTTCTGGAGATAACAACCCCTCCTTGAGTTTCTGAAGCGGTATCACTATAGAAGTAAATTGGCCAATCTTCCTTCCAAGGAGTGGCTGGTGGGTTTGAACTGCCAGCCTTCTGGTTAGCAGTCAAATGCCTTAGGCACTACACTACCAGAGCTGCTCCTAGGTAGAGATTACATGCATTTAGTACATGTGAAACTAACACATCCTGGGGAACTACATGGAACATTTATTGTTTCTTTGAAAACCAAAATAGAAAATTCCTCCTGAGAACATGACATGAATCAGGATTTTCAGCAGGAGGTAGTTTCATTAGAAATTAATAGAAATAAAACATATCTTGAATTATGGCTGGAGTTTACTATTCTATGCCCTACTTTCTGCATAAAGAGGAAATAGTTGATCCTGTAGAAAGTGTGGGAATATACTATTTCTACAAATTTGCTGAGATATTTGGCTAAAGTAAAATATCTTAGTGACTGCTTCTTTCAGCTTACTGTTAGGAACATAGAAGAGGTATTTAGGATATTTTTCTTACCCTACATATCTTGCCCCATCCTCCCTTTTCTGGGAAAACATTAGATTACTGATATAGTAGTTTATCGCCATTCTGCTTACCAAAATATTGCTTGAAAGACCTGAGTATTCAACAAGAAGTCCATCTTTTACCAAGCACCAAGGAAGAATATTATCTATGAGACACCAAAGAAGACAGGGAAAAATAGTAAGGGCATTACCATCCACCCTACTATATAAATGAAAGTAAATTTAGAATGCAAACTCAGAGGTCTAAATGTGCGTGATACTGTGAAGGTCTTGTTTAAGAGTTGGTTAGCTATCTATAACATTCTAGAACAACCCAGAGAAGTGGGTGCATGTCTGAAATTAGCCCAGAGAATGCCAACTGGCTGATTGCGTGCAGTCCTGCAGCTACCGGAGGTGGCCTTGGTGTAAGTGTGTAATAACTCTGTCCAAACTTCCACCCACATTCCAGCTGCTCCAAAGCCAAAGAGGAGAAGGAAGTGGATCTCATTCTCTACCAGGGCGTGGGCCCACTGAACAGCCTTCCATTTCTCCTCAGCAGGCCCCAGATGGCCTCCAGGAGTGGGAGGGTAAAGGTTGCTGGTGGCAGTTTTATTTTGAATCCATCTTCAAGGGCCTCAATATGATATCAGGAGAGATTGGTCAAGAGCTTCAGTGACAAGGCCCAGTGAAGGTTTGCCAACAAATAGAGTTTCCTGTAGACTGACAGCAGAAAAATTTTTTATGCACAGGCAGCCACTAAAGTGTCTAATACTGATTCCTCCCACACAAATATTTGAACTGAGGAAAATATTATTCAGTAAGACAACAATTATTTTCTAATTTGGATGGTGTGAGAGTTAAATAAGACAAAGCAGGAATTTCAATCTTTTCAAGCTAGAAAGTCCCAATTCACAACAAATATGTTTGGCAACCCTACAAGGTAAAGTTGTATTTCCAGGATACACTGATGGAAAAAAATATATAATGACAATAATAACAGAAAGCTTTCATGAACTCATTAACTTTCAAGTGAATTTTTATGTATTGGTTACAGTAGGTATCATCATATATTTGAGATATAGTATATCAAAAACCAAACACACTGCCTTAGAGTCAGATCCAACTCATAGCGACCCCTACTTGGGTCTCTGAGGTGGTATCACTTTGGAAGTAGATTGCCCAAACTTCTTTCCGAGGAGAGGCTGGTGGGTTTGAACTGCCAGCCTTCTGGTTAGCAGTCTAATGACTTAGGCAATACACTACCAGAGCTCCTTGAGATATAGTATAAAAGACGTCATTTGTCTGGGGTCTTAAAATCTTAAGAGTGGCCAGCTAAGGTGCAATTAATATTGGTCTCTCCCTGTGTGGAGTAAAGAAGAGTGAAGAAGATCAAAGATGCAAGGAAACAATTCATCCAAAGGACTAATTGATCACATGAATTCCAGCCTCAACAACACTGGGAAACCAGAAGAACTAAATGATGCCCAGCTACCCCTACTGACCACTCTGAAAGGGATCACAATAGGAGGTTCTGGAGAGAGTAAGAGAAAAATGTGGAACAACACTCAAAATTAAAAAAAAAAAAAATGACAGGCTTATTGGTCTAATGAAGACTGATGGAGCACCTGAGACCATGGCCTTTACATACACTTCAAGTCAAGAACTAAATTCAAACCCCATGACTCAACTTTTAGCCAAACGATAGACAGGTGTGTGCACGCATTAGATCAACCATATGAGATCAAAAGAGCAGCATTTGCCCATGGATAAAGTTAGGAAGATAGGAGGGGATGGGAAGGAAGGATGAAGGGAAGTGGTGGGTGTGGGGAGGAAATGAGAAGTATGCTGTTCCATTGTGGGGATTGCAGTGACTGTCACAAAACAGAATATGTGTGGATTATGGAATGGAAAACCAGTTTGCTCTGTAAATTTTCACCCTAATAACAATTAAAAATGAAAAAAAAAATTAAGAATAAGTTAAAAAGTTAAAAAAAAAAAAAAAAGAGAGAGATGTCATTTGTTAAATCTTCAAATAAAGGAACTGGACACAAGGATTCATGCCCCAGGGGCCATTGCTCACAGGCCAGAATGAGATAAGAGTCCTGGCTAGTAAATAGAATAGACTGTGGCATTCAGAACTTCTTTAAACTATTTAAACTATATATGTTGTTTGCTGTTATTATGTGCCATTGAGTCAGACCCGACTCATAGTGACCCCTCCTTGGGCATCCAAGGCAGTATCACTACAGGAGTAGATTGCCCAACCTTCCTTCAGATGAGTGGCTGGTGGGTTTGAACCACCAGCCTTCTGGATAACAGTCAAGTGCCTTAGGAAATATAGCTTACACATACATACATACATATATCCACACATACATATATAAATATATATAAATATAAAGATATATTAGGCAGACATATGTACATATATGTGTATGTATGTGTATATACAGGTAGTCCTGACAACTCTGTTAGTTCTGATGTTAATCAAATATCTTTTTTTTTTTTCAGTTTTCATTACTATTGCCTTTTATTATCAGTATCTTTATAAATCTAATCTTTGTCTTTGAGAAGTAGAAACATTACACATAAACTGACAGATATATTGTAAGACGTAGATACATACATTCAAAAAAAAAAAACACAAATCATAAAAATTTACACTAACAATGAAAAACAATTGGACGATGTTGGCATTTTGTCAGTTGTGATAATATCACCACTTGTGGAAGGTCCTAATTCACCTGGATTATCCCCTGGAAATGGGGATGCATTTTTAGTCAGATAATTAGAGTTGTCTGTATGTCTCATTTATTTTTTTTCTTCATATATTTCACAGTAACATCTCACTGCTTCCCAAATCTTCCTAGCAACTTTACCAAAATGATCAGTTTGGGGTCCATGCTTTCAAGCAACAGAAAGCCCCAATTTACTTTAGAAAAAACTCCAACTAATACTTTCACTGAAAAATATTTGGCAACTTCTCTCCTTCCTCTTCTTCATTCTTTCCTTCCTTTTCAGCCTCTTCTTTAAAGAAGAGCCTTTCTTTACTCTTCACAATCCCTTAAGTCATGGTCTGTCAATTCTTCTTCTTCATGATCTATGAACTGCCAGCAACATCAGTGATGCTTTTGTTAGCTGCCATTGAGTCAGCTTTCACTCATAGCGACCCCTATGTACAACAGAACAAAACATTGCTAGGTCCGACACCATCCTCACAATCATTGCTATGTTTGAGCCCATTGTTGCAGCTACTGTGTCAATCCACCTCATTAAGGGTCTTCCCCTTTTTTGCTGACTACTTTACCAAGCATGACATCGTTCTCCAAGGATTGGTCCCTTCTTACACCATGACTATAGCTACATTCTGACATCGGTGATATTAAGTTCTAAATTTAGCATTTTTGCCATATGGACAATTTTTCCACTGATCTCTTTCTTCTTATTATCCTGATCAAATGCTTGGAGCATGTTTATATAACTCAGCAATTTTTTTTCCATGTATTTTCCTATAACTTCCTCCCAGGAAGATGCAATGTTCCAGTTACACTGACAGTCATAATTGTGGTTCATCCTTACTAAAATATATTGTGAGTCAGGGACTAATCGTGTGTGTGTGTGTATGTATGACAAGAACTAAACTGTTCTGATTGGAAGGAAAGCTGTGAGGTAGAAGACCAAAAACACACTCTCCTCCTAGTTCCCCAGACCTCCTGAGGACTCATCTGAATACCCTCTACAGCCATGCAGTCAGTCATACTTAAGCATGTCTGCATTTGTGGGCAGCACACTTCTGAGATGACCAGTCCTGCATTTCACCATTCAGGGGAAAACCTCTGACCCTATGATATTCAGGTGGTTGCTATCAAGAGAATTGCCCTCTGTGTACCAAAGGAACAGAGGCGTTTTTAATATGAAACTACTCTGAGTGCTTTATTCCTTCCGAGATGGTTATTTCTCCTGTTAGCTATTAATAGGAGATAAGAACATTTGTTTTCTCTAATACAAAGTGGTTTTAAAAGGTTTCAACACCAAGTATCCCACTAGGAATTGGACACCAGCCAGATTAGGTAGCCAAGATGTTAGCATGAGTCCTCTGGAAAGAATAAACATGAGCCAATGGGAGGCCAAATACCATGATGACACAAGGCTGGAACATTACACAGGAAGGACTGGACTAAACACACATCAGTGATGGCATAAGATTGAGTTCACTTAATGACTACTCAATCAAAAAGAGTGTCTTTTACATCACTAGAAAAAACATCTTTTACACCACTACCCATCTGTCTTTTTGTCATACTGTGGTGGCTTACAAGTTGCTATGATGCAGGGAACTATGCCACCAGTATTTCAAATACCAACAGGCTAACCCATGGTGGTCAGGCTTCACTGGAACTTTCAAATTAAGACAGATTACAAGAAAGCCTGGCAATCTAAAAATTGGTCAATGGAAATTATATAGACCACAACAGAACATTGTCTGACTTACTTGCTTTGGACATATCATCAGGAGAAATAAATCACTGGAGGATTGGATGTATGGTGAAATAGAGGATGAGTGAGGTTGTGGGAGACCCTCACTGAGATGGATTGGCACAGTGTCCACAATGAAGGACTTGAACATGCTGATGATTGTGAGGATAATGGAGATTGAGGCAACATTTTGTTCTATCGTACATAAGGTCACAATGAGTCTGAGCAGCTAACAACAATGCAATCAATGAAACTGGTAGCACCTTGATGGGGCAATTGTGGCTGCACCTGCATTAGGTATTTCTTTCTAGCTTATGTAACAACCAGAGAAATTTAAAACTTTGTTGCAACAGATGGACGGCAACTCTCTTGATACTAACACTCCAAATGACATAGTGTCAGAGCAGGTTTTCCTTTGAATGGTGAAAGGTAGACCTAGAGGACTTGGAAGTGTATCTCCTGTGAATGCAGACCTGCCCCAGTATGGCTGTATGGCTGTGAAGTAGGCCTGCTGGAGCCCATTTGTGTGAGGGCAAATTACCTTATGTTAAAGACAAATGGCTATGTAGTCTGAGGCTGACAACAGGCCCTAGGCCTAAAAGCACTCAGCTTCCGGGGTTAAGGTGAGTTCTTCTCCTTCCTGACCTTGTCCTCAGTAGAGAAACCACCCGTCTGGTTTGAGGACAAGGGTTGGAACTAGAAGTGAGTGATTACTGAGTGTCTCTGTACTCTGACCTACCCCCTTGGGCCCAGTGCAATCAATAATGTCAGCAGTACTGATGTAGCACAGGGACTAGGGCAGCACACTCAGAGCCTGAGGGTGGCATGTAGCATGGAGTAGAGAGACAGCACCTCCCCACACCCCTGCACCATGTGTGCAAGGACCATTGAGGTAGAAGGAGGAACAGCCAGTAAAATCCTTATGGGAAGGACAGCAGGAGCATGTTCTAATGCCTTGGGGACAACAGTGAGGTATCTTGAGCACACTGTGGTGGTAGGCTGAGCAGGGAGCCTGGAGAGGTGGCTAATGTTGAAGCAGCAGAGTAGAGGATCCAATGAAAGGATACCAGAAAGCTGTGTTCTCTCGGCAGCTGATGTGAGTATGCCTTGTAAAGGAACACTAGTTCTAACTAAGATGCTTCCAGACCTGACTAGACTTGTACCACTTCATAAGATGAAGCAAACAAACTCAGCATGGCAGAAGGAAAAAAATCAGAGTGCCTCCAGGGAACTGGAAGAGAGAGGAAGGCCAGCCAGGTGGCTCATGACAATCCTCCATTTGATAACCACCCAGACCCAGGTGCAGTCAAGTTTACTCTGACTCATAGTCTCCCATGTGTGTCAGAGTAGAACTGTGCACCACAGGGTTTTCAGTGGCTGGTTTTTCAGCAGTAGATCACCAGACCTTTCTTCCAAGGTACCAGTGGGTGGACTTGAACTGCAAAACTTTCTGTTAACACCCAAGCATGTTAACTGTTTACACCACCTAGGGACTCCCAGACTCAGAACAACCTACTGTAGATGTCATAGAATGCTAAGCATGAGTCTTGATGAAGCCACTGAGATATTCTCCTTCCTTTTACCTCTTCCTAAAGATTTTGGGTATTTCCTATAACAGTAGTAGGTAACATCTGTTGAACATTTACTGTACATCAGGCCCAGTACTAAAATGCCTTTATACATTTATTTCAATAACATCTATGGGAAAACTTATAATTATCTCTGTTCTGTTTCACAGATGAAGAAAATGAGGGCTTGGAGAGGTGATGTAACTTTGCACAAGATGGCATAGCTCCAGAGGGGCACACTTTGAATACCGAGTTTGCATGACTTCTGGGTCCAGAACCTTCATCCCTCAAACACACCATAGTTATTTAAATCTTATTCAGATTTGGGCATATCATGGGGTCATAACTACAGATAAGATCATCTAAAGTTCTGAATCTAGCTCTGAGTCTTCCAGAAGGAGAGATGCAATTGGGAAGTCAAAAAGAATTTTGGGAACATACATGAAAACAATTGCAGTTTTATTATAGGGCAACATCACAAATCCAAAAGTTTTAGAATATCATGTTGTGAGGGTCTGACCACCATGGTATAATGAAAAGAGTTTCCCGGACAATGACATGAAGCCACAAGAAAATTAATCAGAATAAGAAAAGATTTTCCCTATCAGGAAACCTGTTAGATATCTGGATACTTTTCCAAAGGCAGATTATGAGAAGCCAATTAGCTGACTCCTTTAAAAGGAAACCAGACAAAATATTCACACACCCAGGAACAATCACTCTCATATTGTACAGAATGGCCTAATCTTTTCATCTCCATCATTAGGGAAGCTCTTCATTTTTCCACACAGAACTCCCCAATCATTTCATCACACTTTCTTCTTTTTGAGGGTCCATATAAAATATGAAGCTAGAACATGAAGAATCCCTAGAAAATGAAACAATTATTATATTGAGTTATCCTAAAATCTTTCTATTTTCTGGCAACATAATAAAGAGTGATTTAAAAATTCAAGTACATGTGAAAATATTCTCATGGAAATATCCTTAATGTTGTAGCACACCAAAAAAGAAAATGTTCTATGACAATTTTTAAGAAAATTCATAAATTTGGCATCATGGCAGAAAACCCGATATGCGGAATGAGAAGCATTAAAAGCCAAAATTCCATTTTTTCAGAAACACAATTTATTTTCTATGAAGCTAATTATTCATATCAAGCCCACATTAAGTCATGTGAGGGCCCTAAACTCTGAAAACTGGTGATTCCTCCTCTGTTTACTCATGCATTTGAATGTGATAGATAGATAGATAGATAGATGGATAGATATACATATATAGATGTGCCCTAGCTATCCATGATATCATTTCTTTTTAAATGAAACTATAAAGTGTTAAAGAGCAAAGATGTCACTTTGAAGACTAAGGTGTGCCTAACCCAAGCCATGGTATTTTCAATAGTCTCATATGCATGTGAAGCTGGACAAATGAATAAGGAAGATTGAAGAAGAATTGATGCATTTCCATTGTGGTGTTGGTAAAAATTCCATGGACTGCCAGAAGAATGAACAAATCTATCTGGGAAGAAGGACAGCCAGAATGCTCCTTAGAAACAAGAATAGACAGACTTCATCTCACCTATTCTGGTCTGGTTTGTCATACTGCGGTGGCTTGCATGTTGCTGTGAGGCTGGAGGCTATGCTATCAGTATTTCAAATACCGGAAGGTCACCCATGGTGGACAGGTTTCAGCTGAGCTTCCAGATTAAGACAGATGTGGAAGAAGGAAGGGGCCGTGTACTTCTCAAAGAATTGGCCAGTGAAAACCTTATGAATAGCAGTGAAACACTGTCTGATATAGTACTGGAAATCTTTATGAAAAGTCCTGACACTTTTTCTGACACAGTGCCGGAAGATGAGCCCCTCAATTTGGAAGGCACTCAAGATACAATTGGGAAGAGTTACCTCCTCAAAGTGGAGTTGACATTAATGATGTGGATAAAGTAAAACATTTGAGACCTCCATTTGCTGATGTTGTATGACTCAAAATGGGAAGAAAGAGCTGAAACATTCATTAAAAATAAGAACATGGAATGTATGAAACATGAATCTAGGAAAACTGGAAGTTGTCAAAAATGAAATGGAACACATAAAGATCAATATCCTGGGCATTGGTGAGCTGAAGCGGACTGGTTTTGGTCATTTTAAATCAGACAATCATAAGATCTACTATGCCAGGAATGACAAACTGAAGAAGAAAGGTGTGGCATTTATTGCCACAAAGAATGTTTCAATATCTATCCTAAAATACAATGCTGTCAGTGATAGAATAATATCCATACACCTACAAGGAATAACTGTTAATACTATTATTACTAATATGTATGCCTCAACCACCAAAGCTAAAGATGAGGAAATTAAAGATTTTTACCAACTTCTGCAGTCTGAAATTGACCAAGCATGCAATCAAAATATGGTGATTATTATTGGCGATTGGAATGCAAAAGTTGGAAACAGAATCACTGGTTGTTGGAAAATATGGCCTTGGTGATAGAAATGGTGCTGGAGATCACATGATAGAATTTTGCAAGACCAATGACTTACTCATTGCAAATAACTTTTCTCAACAACATAAATGACGGCTATATGTGTGGACTTCACCAGATGAAATACACAGGTATCAGATCAACTACATCTGTGGCAAGAGGAGATGGAGAAGCTCAATATCTTCAGCCAAAACGAGGCCAGGAGCTGACTGTGGAACAGACCATCAACTGCTCATATTCAAGTTCAAGTTGAAGCTGAAGACAATTAAGACAAGTCCATGAGAGCCAAAAAATGACTTCGGTTATATCCCACCTGAATTTATAGACCATCTAAAGAACAGATTTGATGCATTGAACACCAATGACAAAAAAAAAAAAAAAAAACAGGTTAATTGTGGGATAACATTAAGAACATCATCCGTGAAGAGGGACACCAGGCTCAATTGGCACAACATAATACATAAAATCTTGTTCCACAACCTACTTTGATGAGTAGCAAGTAGGGTCTTAAAAGCTTTCAAGCTGCCATCTAACATGCAGCTAATAGTCTCCTCTCATCTGGAGTAAAGAAGAGTGAAGAAAATAAGGGCATTTGGAAACAATTAGCCCAAAGATATGATGGACCTCAAGATCAGAACTAGATGGTGCCCAGCTACCAATATCAACTACTCTGGAAGGGATCAAAACTGGAGATCCTGGATAGAGTGGGAGGGAAAATGTGAAACAAAATTCAAAAAACAATGACCAGAATTACTGGTTGGATGGATTCTGGTGTGACCCCCCAAGACTATGGCCCTGGGGATACACTTCAAGCCTGGGATAGGACTCATTCCCAAGGACTGGCTCTAAGCCCAACAGTAGAAAGACTCACATGCAGAACACCCAACCCAGGGTGATGTACCACCTACTTTACAGAGATACAACCCTTGGAACAATCAGCTATGGGGCACCAGATGGGCAGCATTCACATGGAGGGAAAGGTGGACAGACAGAAGTGCATAACTAAGAAAGGCACAGAGAAGGGGGGTCAGAGAGCAGGAGGGGAGGAGAGTGGGTTAGGGTTGGGTATGGTAATCAGGGAGTGAAACCAAATCTCCATGAACTATTGAATGTAAAACAAATTCTGCTCTGTAAATTTGCACCCAAAGCACAATTAAAAAAAAAAAAAATCATCTATGAAGAAATCAAAAGATTATTAAAAAGACAGGAAAGGAAGAAAAAACAAAATGGATGTCAGAAGAGACTCTGAAACTTGTTCTTGAAGGTAGAGTAGCTAAAGGAAATGGAAGAAATGACAAGATCAATGAGCTGAACAGAAGATTTTGTAGAATAGCTCAAGAAGACAAAATCAATTATTATAATGAAATGTGCAAAGACACGGAGTTAGAAATCCAAAAGAGAAGACCACGTTAGGCATTTCTCAAGCTGAAAGAATGGAAGGAAAAATTCTATCTTCAAGTTGCAATATTGAAAGATTATATGGGCAAAATATTGAATGATGCAGGAAACATCAAAAGAAAATGGAAGGAATACACAGAGGTACCAAAAAGAATTGGTCGATCTTCATCCATTTTAGGAGGTGGCATATGATCAAGAACCAATGGTGTTAAAGGAAGAAATGGAAGCTGCACTGAAGGAATTGGTGAAAAACAAGGCTCCAGGAATTGATTAGACACCCATTGAAATGTTTCAACAAAAGGATGCTGCTCTGGGGGTACTTACTCATCTATGCCAAGAAACTTGGAAGACAGTACCTGGCCAACTGATTGGAAGAGAGCCATATTTGTTCCCATTCCAAAGAAAGGTGATCCCACAGAGTGTGGAAGTTATAGAACCAATATCATTAATATCACATGCAAGTAAAGTTTTGCTGAAGATAATTCGGAAATGGTTGCAGCAATATATTGACAGGGAACTTCCAGAAATGCAAGCTGGATTCAGAAGAGGACGTGGAATGAAGAATATCATTGCTGATGTCAGATGGATCTTGAATTAAAACAAAGAATATCAGAAAGATGTTTACTTGTGTTTTATTGACTATGCAAAGTCATTCTACTGTGTGGATCATAACAAATTATGGATAAAATTGACAAGAATGGAAATTTCAGAACATTTAATTGTGCTCATGAGGAACCTGTACATACAGCAGGAGGCTGTCATTTGAATAGAACAAGGGGACACTACATGGTTTAAAATCAAGAAGGGTGTGTGCCAGGGTATCCTTTCACCATATTTATTCAATCTATATGCTGAGCAAATATTCTGAGAAGCTGGACTATATGAAGAGGAACGTGGAATCAGATTGAAGGAATATTCCTTAACAACCTTGGATATGCAGATGACACAACCTTGTTTGCTGAAAGTGAAGATGACTTGAAACACTTACTGATGATGATTAAAGACTACTCTCCAGTACGGATTATACCACAATATAAAGAAAACAAAAATCTTCACAACTGAGCCAATAAGCAGATCAAGATAAATGATGAGAAGATTGAAGTTGTCAAAGATTTCATATTACTTGGTTCCATATTTAACACCAATTAAGCAGCAGTCAAGACATCAGATGATGTATTGCACTGGGCAAATCTGCTGCAAAAGATCCCTTTAAAGTGCTGAGGAGCAAAGATATCTCCTTGAGGACTAAGGTGCACCTGACACAAGCCATGGTATTTTCAATCACCTCATATGCATGTGAGAGCTGGACAATGAATAAGGAAGACCAAAGAAGAGTTGATGCTTTTGACTTGTGGTGTTAGTGAAGAATGCTGAAAGTACCATGGACTGCTAAAAGAACTAACAAATCTGTCCTGGAAGAAGTACAGCTGGAATGCTCCTTAGAAGCGAGAATGGCCAGACTTCGTCTCACCTATTTTGGTCATGTTGTAAGAATAAACCATCCCCTGGAGAAGGATATCATGCTCGGTAAGGTGGAGGGTCAATGAAAGAGGGAAAGGCCCTCAATGAGATTGACACAGTGGCTGCAGCAATGGGCTCAAGAATAGCAAGGATCATGGAGTCAGCGCAGGACCAGGCAGTGTTTTGTGCTGCTGTGCATGGGATTGCTAATAGTCAGAAGCGACTTGATGGCACCTAACAACAACACAGCCTAGCAAGGATTGTGAGTCTGGAGCAGGACCAGGTGGTGTTTCATTCTGTTGTCCATAGGGTCACTCTGAGTCAGAGCTGACTCCAAGGCACCTAACAACATCAACTCTGGTCATGTTGTCAGAAGTGACCTGTCTCTGGAGAAAGGTATCATGCTTGGTAAAGTAGAGGGTTAGAGAAAAAGGGGAAGACCTCAACAAGGTGGATTGACACAGTGGCTGCAACGATGAGCTCAAGCAAATCAAATATTGTGAGTATGGTGCAGGACCAGGTCTTGTTTCGTTCTGTTGTACATAGTGTTGCTATGAGTAGAAGCCAACTTGACATCACCTAACAACAACAACATAATATTAACTATTAATTTTGAAATGTTGCCTGTTAAAAATGGATCACACAGAGCAGTAAGTTCAAGTAAATCCACCAAATTTCCAGTCTCTGGGGACCAAAACACTTCTCTTCCTCGAAAAGATAGTCCATGTTCAGCAATTGTTATAATGACAGCAACAATGCATTGCAAAACAGCTTTCCAATACTTATGTTCTTCATAAGTTTTCATGTGTTTCCAGTTCATGAGTTAAGCCAAAACCATGTCTTTGATTTAAATATGATAACATACAATTTCTGTGAACTGAACTGTTTTTGTGTTTATCAATTATATTCAAGTTGCACCCATCACTTAATCCATCTGCAGCAAATTGAGAATTAAATTAATTAGGACTGAATAGTTTGCAAACAAAACAAGATTCAGGGCCAACTGATAGAGACTTAAGTAATCACACCACCTTATAATTTTCACCATTAGACTTGCACCCTAGAAACACATTTTGGATGCATAACCTTGTTTACCATCCAGTGATTTTCAAATTGAACTTTCAAATGGTCCACTGTGATGTTGACAATCACTCAGCCCTCTTTCTATCCAGTAATTTACATCATTAGAAGAAAAATTATTCTACAAAGCAGGATCCATATTTCTGTTATTTATGGGGTCTGCAAATGTGACAATTTCAGATTCTATAATTGTTTCACTTTCTACACAATTATTTATTTTTACTACAACAAGGATTAGATGCAGAATTTGGGAAAAATTTTGTTGCATTTGCATCTATATTAGCAAATTTAGCACTAACAGCACAAGTACAATAATTTACACTCATTAAATTCTAGCATTCAATGGAAGAAGACTCTTTGATTGATTATATTTTAAAAAGAAAGCTAATTTGAAAATGTCTTTAGGGATTCACAAATCCTTTCCTTTTTATCTTCTGAAAACTTCTGTTTTCATACTCCCCTTATTTGTTGCTTTTTTATTTTACCTGGATATAAAATTATGTCACTTTTTAAATTTGGTTCCACCATAGCAAAGAAATTTGAATAATTGAAAACAAATAAAATATATGAAACAAGCATAATTTATACAATTTACATTCAAATTTGGATGTTAACATAAAAATTTATATTTGAAAATCAGTAAGTAAAATATTTATTTGAAATATGTCATTTTATTCTCGAGGTCTAAGATAGTCAAAAGAAATTGTACTTACAAGAGAGTAGGAAATTATTTGTTTGTTGTACGATATTTGTTGGTAATCCCTTCACAGATCTCCATGACTGTTTTTCATCTTGAAATAATACTTAAAAACTTGCACACTCACTTTTTGTTCTTTGATCCTATGTCTTCACAGTTCACTGATCTACTGCTGATACATTGATAGGGGCAAGAACAATTGGAAAGAACATGATAAAAATACAATGGTGTGCTCAATCTGAAGATAAATTTTGGTTCACTCTGCACAGGACAAAATACATTACAAGTCATGTGATTATATTCCCACTGGTACATTTTTATGTGGTTGACGAGAAACAACTAAATATGAAGATATTCTCAATTGGTCCAAAATGAAAAGGAAAATATAATTGCTATCTTATACAAAATTTATAAAATAGTATCAATTTCATTTAGTGCCCTGTCTGTTCCCTTCCACTGTGGCACTTACTCTTCCTTGTGTCCTGTCTACTTGGTACCTATGGGTCTTTGCTTTGGACACAGGTGCCTTTATTTTGTACATGCTTACATTGTGTATTAGGTAATCCATCCCTGATTCATATATTTTGAGGAGACAGATATGTACAGAAACACCTACGTGTGATTAATGAAGGGTCTCTCTGCATTGAACATCAGCAGATTACACTTGGCCAAATTCCTGGGAGGAACTCACACCTATTAGCTTCCTCTTTTTCTACTTTACCTATTCCCTTTACTCTTCTCTTTCTTCTCCTCCATCTTTTTAATAGCAAGAAAATTACTTAAATAATGCAGACTCTGGATGATTCTCCCACCTGGGCTTAATGTCCAACTTTAACCTCTTTGGAGGTCAGCATGAGGGACCCAGTAGGGCTGTGCATACCAGTTCCTCATTTCCGTTTGACGATCACTTCTTTGGGAGCTCTGGTAGCTTAGTGCCTAAGGCACTTGACTGCTAATCAGAAGGCTGGCAGTTCAAACCCACCAGCCACTCCTCAGAAGGAAGATGGGGCAATCTACTTCCATAGTGATACTGCCTCGGAAATCCAAGGAAGGGTCGTTATGAGTTGAGTCCGACTCGAAGGCACACAATAACAACAACAACAATCACTTCTTCGATGTTCCTTTCCTTCTCTTCAGTTCTTGAATAGGCTCTTCATGCACACCCAGAGCTCAGGCCCTGACCCACAGTCAGGGCTCATTATATGGTCCAACACCCCTAACAAATGAGGAAGAATCCCTGAGTGGTACAAACCTGTTAACACTCCGGGCTACTAGCCAAAAGATTGGTGTTTTGAGTCCTACCCAAAGGTACCTTGGAAGAAAGAACTATAGATCTATTACTAAAAAATCAGCCATTGAAAATCCTATGGAACATGGTTCTATTCTGCCACACATGGCATCTCCATGAGGTAGAATCAACTCAATGGCAACTGATTTGGTTTTAAACATAAGGTAGGCACCTTATGTAAGCCACTCAGGCCTTGCACGTGGAAAGGAGAGAAGGGACTGGAGTGGTCACTGCAGAGCCTATTACCACCAGGCTTCAGGGAGAAGGGGTGTAACTCCTGTTGCTCAAGTCTTCGTTTGTGCAACCAGATCTCTCTGAGACACTCACCCAAGTTCCTGAGCCTCCTCACACATCTGCCTTTTCCTATGCTGCCAGTCCATTTATGCCTACAATGCAACTGAAGAATGTTGCCTCTTACAGCCTGGACTCCAATCCATGCTGCTCCCTCCATGTCATGCAGGCTCCTGCCTGGCCCTCCTCATTTGTTTAGGATTTTTCTTAATCCAGAGGAATAGGAATAAGAAATATTTTAAATGGACCACATTCCTCCACCCTAGATGATATGTTCTTTTAAAGACATTAAAATAAAAGTGAAACCTCTTCCTTTGTTGAATTACTGTTAAGTATCTCCTGCTTCCTCCCAGAAAGGAAATTACTTATATTCCAGCATATATATTCTTTTTTAAAAAAACTATTCATGGTAGACTATACTATATAAAGCATCCACATATATTTTTTAACTTTTCATTTTGAAATAATTCAGACTTAAGAGAAAGTTGCAAAAATAATCCAAAGAAGGCCTATATACCCTTCACCCAGATTTGCCAAATATTAAATGTTAATATTTAAACCCACTTGTTTTCTTCTTCTTCTTCTATTTTTTAAAAAATTTTTATTGTGATTTAGTTGCAAGTTTACAAAGCAGATTCATTTGACTCTCAACAGCTCATGCACATTTGGTTTCACAGCCCTGATTACAATCCCAGCAATAAAAGTCTCTCCTCCCATCTCCTCCCTGTGACTACCCCTTCCTTGTGTCCTTCTTATCTGTGCATTCCTGTCTGTCCAGCTTTCCCTCAATGTAAATGCTGCCCCTCTGATGTCTCACTGTTGCTTGATCTAAGAAGTGCATCTCCCTAGGGTAAGTGGTGCATCTCCCTGAGGTAGGTGCTCATAGGCCTTTCTACTGGTTAGCTGAAAACTAATCCACGGAAGTAAGTCCAGTTCCTCACCTGAAGGATAACCCTGGGCCACTTTCTACGTGGTCCCACCAGTCTCTGTCCAACCAGTAATTCTGATCTGTTTTGTGTTTTTGAATTTTGTTCCACAATTTTCTTCCCATTCTATACAGGATCTCCAATTTTTATCTCTTTCCAAGTGGTTGACATTGGTAGCTGGGCACCATCTAGTTTTTCTCATCTCAGGGTCATGAATGCTGATGTTCTTGTGGTCCATCATACCCTTATACTAATTGTTTCCATATGACTTTAATTTTCTTTGCTCTTCTTCGCTTGAGATGAAGGGAGAACAATAGTTGCCTCTTAGATGGCTGCTTGAAAGCTTTTAAGACCCCAGTCACTACTTAACAAAGTAGGATGTAGAACAAGACTTTTATGTACTATGTTGTGCCAGTTGAGCTTGATGTCCCCTGAGACCATGGTCCCAGCCCACAGGCCTGGTGACTTACTCCCTCAAGGTTGTCACTGAGAAGTTATTCCAACCTTGTCCTCTGTTATTTCTATAATGTATATGGATATTTTTGTAGCACACATACATGTTGTTGTTGTTGTTGTTATGTGCTGTTGAGTCTGCCCCGACTCATAGCGACCCCCCCTTGGGTTTCCGAGGCAATATCATTACTGAAGTAGATTGCCCCACCTTCCTTCCAGGGAGTGGCTGGTGGGTTTGAACCGCCAGCCTTCTGGTTAGCAGTCAAGTGCCTTAGGCACTATGCTACCAGAGCTCCTACATACATATGTAAGAGTACCATCAGCTAAATCTATCTATGGCCATGGGTATATTCCTATTCACCTACCCACACCTGATCTTCTCAACTGTCTGTGCATTTACCCATAGACTAGTGTTTGTTGTTACTAGTAATGAAGTATTATGTGTGTAATAGCATTTGTCTCTGTTATCTATACCTTTTGTGCATGTTTCTGTGTCCTCCTTTTCCCTATTGTCATTGTGCTGGTGACACACTTTTGTTCACATTTGCTGTATTCTTCCCTCTCTATCTCTTCGTCAATTCTTACTTTCCTACGCTGAGAATAGGTTCCACACATAATTTCCTTTACTTTAATACTTCTTTAGGCATTGCCTAAATACAAGTACAGAACCACCATACAATAAGTGAAATCAGGATGTGAACTCTGACCCAGCACACGTGGACACATGACATGGATGTGAAAAACTGGAGTTGAAAAAAGTTGTTCTAATCCAACTCAGCTGGGAGCCAGTCAGGGAATATAAATTTTGCAAGTTGAGGGTCATGATGAGCAGGATTCTAATGTGAATATGTTGCCCCAGTATCTTGTGAAAATGCAGATTCAGACCCAGCAGGTCCAGATAGAGCCTGAGATTCTGTCTGTCCACTAAGCAACTGATGATACTGATGCTACAGGTTCAGGTCCAGGGACCACCCTTTGAGGATCAAAGGCATAAAATGCTGTCCAAAAGGATTACTGTCATGCAATTGCCAACAATTGGTCCTCTGTCCAATGTTTTCATACTCTTTGAGAGAAATCAGAAATCATGTTTTTATGTAAAATGTCTAAATTTTAAAACACAGACTCAAAAAAAAAAAAAAAACATAGATGAGTAATTGAAAATTTAAAAATAAATCCTGTGCAGACCAAATAAGCCTGACTTCAGGCAGGTTGGACCATCATTCTTTGACTGTGGATCCAATCCAAACTTCTTTATTATACGGGTGAGAAACTAAGACATTCTAGTGGCAACTCTAGTATCACTTCCTCAGAGGGGGTCCCCTGACTGGGCCAGCAAGTGTTCTTCCCCTACTTCGTCTCTTGCACTTCTCAATTACATTACTGTTTTCACTTTTTTATAGCACAAACCAATATTTGAATATTTGACTTAGTTTGTCTATGTTTTGAGAGCAAGATCATGTCTGTCCCACTCACTTCTAGCACCCCAGGGCTACAGAGTGTCTGACTCAACTACCCATGTCAGATATATGTGTGAATGAGCCATTACCATGCCCTGTTCTCTAACATGACACAGCCTGGACCCAGCCATAGTCTCACTGGAAAAAGAGATTCTGAGGAGATGCTGCTCAGCCTGTCTGGAGCCTGCTTCCCTGTGTAAGAGCCACTACTTACTCTAGAACAAACACAGTCTTCAGAAGATGGGTTGGAATGTATTTCGGTAGCATCACTGCTTGTGTCACCAGGCCCATCCTATTAGGGGTGTGAGGACTGCTGGATAGTCTTCCTTCCCTACAGCATCATCAAATGTGTTATGGAGGAGAACATGGTGGAGTCAGTGCCTTTTCTCCTAATAAACACGCCCTTCTATCTGCCCCCTTCTCTTCTTCCCTCCTATCATCTTTCCAACTTCTCCTGTTGGACAATGGAACTTCTATTTCCAGATTTGTTTAATTTGTACTAAGTAAACAAAAAGAGTCTATTAGCCAAACCACTCATTTACAGAATAACAAGATTCTTTCCCACTGACATGTCTCTAGGCCGAAATGGGAGGCTTCAAGGCTGGCCAGATAAGGCCAGTGACTCTGGTGTTCAACCTAGTGAACTGACACCCCCCTAGAGGGCAGGCACTGCAAGCCCAGGGAAAAAGGCAGGTGCTGCATATCTGTGTGATGGCTCATGGGGTCAAGTTTCACATTTTCCCTCAGTGATTGTGTCAACAGTAAATTGCTGCCCTGAGAGAGCTGCTCAGAATCATGGCTCAGGAATTCCACTTAGGTGGGTTTAATTGCTTAAAGTGGGTTTCATCATAGAACGGCTCAGAGAGTTTACCCAAATCTAGGATTCTACTGTACATACTTCCCCACTGTCCACTGCTCTCCCCAAGTCCTGCCTCTGCCTTCATGTTAAAGAAAAAAAAATTCTCTTAAGTACGTTTCAGGTCTTTAATCCCCCAGTTCCGCTCAATGGTGGGTCATATAAATTAGGAATAGGTTGTGTGCTCCCTATATCAATGGAAGATGTGGCCTGCCTTCAACAGCCTGTCTTCCCCTGCAGACATTGTGTGCATAACCAAACCTACCTTAAACCTAAAAGTAGTTGGGGATCCTGCTTCCCTCCCTTAAACCATTTGGCAAAACCAAACGTAATGAGATTTGCTGAGCAACCTGGAAAACACCACCAAGAACTGCAACCTGGAGAAGCATTTTTGTACCTTGGCTGGGACCAGGTAGGGGCTGAAAAACCTTCACAAGAGGACCTACTAACCTTGACCACAGCTCTCCTATGAGATGAGGGGTGGGAAGGCCAGAACACTTGAGGCTCAGAGGAGAGGGAATCACAAAGCTGCCATTATGTGTGGGTACCAGAAGAGAGCAAATGTCACCTGAGGTGGACAGAAAGATAGAATGAAGGGGCAAATCAGACTCAGGTTTTATTCCTTATTTGCCCCAGACTTATCCTTTGAGCCTCAGTTAGTCAATTCTTCAGCAAATCAACCTTGTACCCCATTTTGCCTGACAGTGAAATAAAATGGAAGAATGAGGGTTTTCTACCCTGACTGCACATTAGAACTACCTGGAAAGCTTTCAGAATTTTTCCATTGGGGGACCCACCCCAGACAAATCAATTATCAAGTCACTATCTGAAGGGGGCACCCATTCTTCAGTGTTTTGTCTTGATGTTCTGCTGTTGTCCAACTCTCAGGTGATTCCAATATATAGCCAGGGGTAATAGCCCTGCATTAGATCAATTTCCCACCAGCCTCACCATCAGTTTATGATGTGTATCAAGGCAATATTTAGTTAGATCATGTAATCTACAGGTGAAACATGCTCTCTACTTGACCCTATCCTTGTACATTTGCTACAGCTCTTGGCAAGAGTTTAAGTGTACTCATATTTTATGATTGTTTTTATTAGTATAAGAGGAGTGAATATTAATGACTTCTATCAGCAACCCATGTATTTGTATTTCTAATTCGTGTTGTTGATGAGAAAAAAATATGTATTTCTTGAAATGCCAAGTAAATATCCAAATGAGATGAACAAGCTCGAGGCCATACTATGGACAAAATGCATCACTAATTGGGTCTGACCAACATGTGCCCTCCCTGTCATCCCCAGTTTCCAGGGCTGGGGCAACTGGGACAGAGGCTCCAGGTCTCAGTACACCCTCTCTCATCATCATCATGGGGCTTAAGCAGATGTGTGTGGAAACAAGTACCTTCTTTCCTTCTTTGAAAAGCAAGGTTATTGGGCTTGGGGGGACCTGCAGGGGTAAGCTGCTCTTTAGATCTTCCTGAGGTAAAAATATATGGTAAAAGAAATTCAGAAATAAGCTATAACCTAAGCCAAATAAAAATCCTTACTTCAATTCATATTGTATATTTCAAAATGATGTATCCTTCAATAATTAAAACTCACATTCAGAGGGGAAGTTCTGTGATTGAAAATACGTCCATTCTTGTTTCATAAAATGCAGCAGGCACAGATGGCATCAGGACAGGAGGGGCTGGCCATGCCTGGAAGGACTAGCTCTCACTAGCTGTCACTAGCAGGCATCTGTAACCCAGTTTCTTGCCAGAGAATGACATGACCCTCTGCTCAAATGCCCATGTCCTTAATGCAAATGTGAAATTCCCAACAGCTCTCTGAAACGAATTGAGCCTTTGAATGGTGAGGACTTGATGGGATTCTAGCTCTGCACAGCAACCTGTCTCCCTCCCAGCAGGCGTTTTCCCAGCAGGACAAGCTTGCCCATTGTTTGTATTTCCCAGAGTAACCCTGGTTACCCAGACAATGCGCCTTTGATGGAGCCTTCCTAGTCCCTGGCAAGTGGCTCACCCTGTGAGTGACTGAGCCTCTAGCTCCTGCTCCACCAAGCCCCAGCCCCTTTCTTCTCAAAGCTATCCTTCTTCAGCCACCACCCCAGTTCATGGTGACAGTAACATCACACACCATGGTCCCTTTTCCATAGTTCTGAACTTCACAATGTTCTAGAAAACTAAAGTTTTTCATACTTCATTGAGCAGCAAAACCTGTCCTGAACTGACATGAGGCTATTCATAGTCTGTATCTATCCTGCATTTGACTAATATCCCATCATTTCTCTGCAGAAATACTAATATGTTTGATTACTAGTGTGGCCTCAGATCACTTACAGGTTTTATATACAGTAATAGATGGCATGTTCACCATATCCCCTTGCTAAAATCTGAAAACTTTTGACTTCTGAAACATATCTGACCCCAGGGATTTCAAATAAAGGACTTTGGAGCTGGGGTGACATTTATGAGCTAGGCTAACTAACACTTATGTATCTGTGACTATGTGTACTGTTGTATATGCTTCACACATAAAGTCTTCTGGGGCAAAATATTTCACCACCGAATTAATTACAACAAAACTTTATACAGAGGAAAAATTACATTGAAATCAGATTGTTGGAGGCCTGTTTTATTTAAAGTACTGTGGACTTTATTTGGTTGACTAGAGGAAGGCCTTGGAGATGCTGAACAGGAGAAGGGCAGGATTATAATCTTTATGTTGTTTCTGCTCTAAAATTCTTTATTTATATAATTGTCTAATCATAGCTGTGTTTTATTAAGAGTTAGTGGTCAGTAAGTGTTGACTACGGACAGCTGGGAAAGGAGAATTTGGACAGTTAGAATGACCATCTAGGAGAATATCAAATTTGTCTTCCAAGGGGGACCATCGGGGAATCTAGAAAGAATACAGCTGGATATTAGCCTAAGTATAACTGAGACTTAGTCATGTTGCCAAGACAAATTGTTAGGCACAAACTACCAAAACTGGGGAATAGTGTGAGAAGCAGAGCTTAGGGATGAGGCAGAATTCTAGTTCTTAGAAACAAGGCACAAGGCCAGATTAGTGGCAAAGACAATTTGGATGTGGGTGATCTGGGTGCCATCAGTCTCTCCACTGGCCTCTAGGGCTCACTAAGGAGTTTTGTTGGTGACAGTGTTGCCCTTTCTACCTTTTCTACCTCAATTAAACCAAACAAACTCTACCTCAGTTGTTGTTGTGCACTGTTGGCGAAGTCAGATCCGACTTATAGCGACCCCTCCTTGGATTTCTGAGGCAGTATCACTACAGAAGTAGATTCTTGAGTTGGGAACTCATGAGTGGTGCTCATTTCTTCTAAAACTTGGCAGCTGACCTGATGCTTGGTCTCAGAACTCAGGACCAGAACTCACTAGGTTAAGATTGGCCCTACTTCTGTGGGGCCAAGGGGTCTCCAGTATAAGTTGAAGAGAACAGGGCACTGCTGGCCTGGCACTAACACACAATGTGTGTTGTAGATGATGCAGAAGTCACATACCCATTGCCATGGAGTTGATCTCAACTCATAGTAGCCCTATAGAACTGCCCCACAGAGTTTCCAAAGCTATACATCTTTACAAAAGCAGACTGCCATATCTTTCTCCCACAGAACAGCTGGTGAATTCTAACTGCTGACCTGCTGGTTAGAACTTGAACATTTTAACCACTGCACCTCCAGGGCTTCTTTGGAGTCACACAGAAGCAATTAAATGTGTGTCAGTGTTGATGAGAATAAATGAGTATTTGAGATCTCTTTCCCTGGAAGAAAGAAGGAATAGATGTTTCAAGGAATAACCCAAAAGGTAAAAGAGGTTTTGGAAAAGACAAAAAAGAGTATTAGCTGTACAGTTGTAGCATTATGTACGTCTGGTTTGCTGTTCACTTAAGAAAGTTTTGGTGCTGAGATTCCAGTAAAGTCTGGAATTTGGAGCCTTTTGGAGCCAGGCCCTGACTCTCAATTATTGAAATTTCCGTTGTCATTTTGGTCCTTCCCTGGATTTATTTCCTTGAGCAGCCAAAGATACCCTAGCTTTAACTTTTAATTAATTTTCTAGACAGAGTATAAAAGGCTCATCACATAAACCCCAGGTCCCTGGAGCAAATCATCACCAGGGAATGAGCCCTTTCCATGGTGGCAGGGCCACACAGGAAGCATTGCCAGAGGAATCTCTGGTAGAGGGGTGATGGGCACTGGGAAATGAAAGAGGTGAAATGGATGGTTTGAGGTCTAATGTCCCAGATAATGGCAGCATTCTAAGGACTAGGCACCACTGTTCTCAAAGATAGATGACTTTTTGTCTAAGGTAAAACAGAGTTAATTTGCTCCATACAAAAATGGCAAGAAACTAGGCATTTTCTGTCAAGTAGGGAGGAGATAGTAGATGTGAGGTGGTTTGTGGGAGAATAGGGGTCTGAACAAAATGAGAGCAGGTGAGACCCTAGAGAGCCATTCAGCAAATGTGTAACTCCTGTGGGCAAGGGCATGCTGAAAGGGCTGGAGGCTAAAGCCCAGTGCTCAGTTTTAAGCAGCTCACTGTATATGGGACAGGAGCCCTGGTGATACAATATTAAGTACTTGGCTATTAACCAAGAGCTTTGAACACAGCCAGCGGCTCTTGGGGAGAAAGACCTCACAATCTGCTTCCATGAATATTACAGCCAAGAAAACCCTATGGGGCAGTTCTACTCTGTTACATGAGATCATTGTGAGTTGGAATCAACTTCAGGGCCCCCAGCAACAACTATACTGTAATTTGCTGGGATGATGCAAGGCCACTCCCTAATCTGCTCCCAACCTTCAGCTTTATTCTGCTTCACACAGCAGCCTTGGGTTGGGTTACTTGGGGAACTCAAGGAAAAATGGCTATGTCTTAATTTGAGGTTGACACTGGGAAGAAATGAAGAACCCCCACAGAAGGCAAAGCATGAGAGATCAGTCCTCAGAGGACAGCTAGTCAGAGTGAGAGGTAATGACAATCAGATCAAAAGTCCCCTTTAAAACTGAAGGAGTTGAACCTAGCTTTGTTGTTAAAGAGGTGGCAATGGCTGAAGAAAAGGGGAGTGGGGAGGTTCTTCCATGACATTTCCCATAGGTCTAACTCAACATTTTCAAATTGAATATTCCTCTTGGAAGAGCCAAAAAAAAAAAAAAAAACACAACTCACTGCCCTCGAGTCGACTGTGACTCATAACAACCCCTCCTTGGGTTTCCGGGGCAGTATCTCTTCAGCCAGAGAAGTTTATTTAGGCCAGTGATATTCCAAGTTTATTTATTTATTTTGTTTATTTTAAGTCTTTGAGTGAAACTGTCGTACACAAAACCTATAAATAAAACAGATAAAAAGCAGGGCTGCCACTTTGAAAGGAGGGAAGTAGAACTGACCTTGGCTACCTTTGGGCTCAAGGAGCTCTGGTGGCGCAGTACATAAAACATTTCACTTCTAGAGGCATCCCCCCTGTCATTTGCAGGGCCTAGGAGAAGCCTGGCCCCTTCTTGTCCTCTTGCTCCATCCAACCTGCACCTCTAGGCCACTGCATGTGGGTCTGTACACATACCAGCCTGCAGGCTTGAGCTCCATCCCCTTCCTGTCCTCCAAATAGTTGTGTCACCTCACCTTCTGTGGTAGTCAAGGTTGCATGTCAACTTGACAGGGTCACGGTTTTGAGCAGCTTGGCAGCTGGATGTAGTAGTTATTCTCCAAGATGAGATTGTAATCACTCCCATTACATTCCATGGTAGAATTTGCTGTGAGCAGCTAAGTAGTTGAAGAGGAATTACCTTCCATCTGTGGCCTGCTTCCAGCATATAGAGAGAACCTTTGGGAAAGATCTTAAACTTTTTGGCACATTTGGATCCTGCATTTGGCTGAGTCTTCAGCTCTAGTTCCTAGACTTGAACGAGTGACTTGCCGCACTGTTTGCTGATCTTGGGATTGTTCCTGTACTTGAACAAGTGGTCTACCATCTTGCCAGCTGAACTTGGGATTGTGCCATTTTACTTGCTGACCTGGGGTTCCTCAGCCTCAGCAGCCAGCAGCTACATAAATCAGAAGCCTCCACCTCCAGTGAGCCTGGAGCATGAGGCAGAACTGAGGCCCAGGGTCAAGGCATATTTACCCAGCACTCTGAATTTGGACTTCTAGCTTGCTAAAAGGAGCTCTGATAGCATAGTGGCTAAAGCACTTGACTGCTAACCAGAAGGCTGGCGGTTCAAACCCACCAGCCACTCCTTGGAAGGAAGATTGGGCAATCCTACTTCCGTAGTGATACTGCCTCGGAAACCCAAGGAGGGGTTGCTATGAGTCAGGGCCGACTTGACGGCACATAACAACAACAACAACAACAAGCTTGCTAAACTGTAAAATAATAAATTCCTGTTTGTTAAAGACATCACTTGTGGTATTTCTGTTATAGCAGCACTACATAACTAAGACATCCTCCTAATTAAATGTATAGGGCAGCTCAATGAAGAGGACCCAACATAGCAGGTTCAGAGGTCATGTGACATGGCAGGGCTCCAGGGTCCAGTACCAGGTTATGGTTTAGAAGAGGCTCCGACCTTGCTCTGTGAGAAGGACCCAATCTGGAGATAGCAAGAGTGAGACCAACTTAGCTGTGGGGCCGTCTGGAGTACCTATTGCTTGAGTCAAAGTGCAGCATTGCTGTAAGGAGCATATTTCAAAAAGCACTGCTATAGGAAAGGCCTCAGTGAAGTAAGATGGAGATATGGATGTAACTAACCATCAGTGTGATTTCAAGCATCAGTAGTAGCAACTCTGGCTGTCACAGACTTATCTTGCTCCTTTAACTTTATCCTCTATGCTGCAGCCCTAAGCCATCTTTCTTAAAGGTGCATCCGACCGCATTTTAGCTCCTCAAGATACCCATTGCCAGCAAAGTCTAGCCAGACTCCTGGCAATTCCCTCTGTATACTTTGTTGTTGTTGTTGTTAGGTGCCATAGAGAATCCACAAAATCCTTAGGCGTTCTGATTTTCTCAACATTTTTCAAAATGTAGTTGTTAGGTGCTGTAGAGTTGGCTCTGACTCATAGTGACCCTATGTGCAACAGAATGAAACATGGCCCAGTTCTGCACCATCCTCATAATCCTTGCTTTGCTTGAGCACATTGTGCAGACACTGGGTTAGTCCATCTTGTTGAGGGTCTCCCCTTTTACACCAACCTTCTACTTTGCCAAGCATGATATTCACCAGGGGACTAGTCCCTTGTGACAACATGAGCAAAGTAGGTGAAATGAAGCCTAGCCATTCTCACTCCCATGGAGCTTTCCAGCTGCACTTCTCTGAGGACAGATTAGTTCATTCTTCTGACAGCCCATGGTATTTTCACTATTCTTCACCAACACCACAATTCAAAGGCATCAACACTCCTTCAGTCTTCCTTATTCATTGTCCAGCTTTCACATGCATATGAGGTGATTAAAAATAACATGGCTTGGGTTAGGTGCACCTTAGTCTTCAAAGTGACATCTTTGCTTCTTAACACTTTAAAAGAGGTCTTTTACAAGATATTTGCCCAGTGCAATACAAAGCCTGATTTCTTTCTTTCTTTTTTTTTTTTTCTTTTCCTAAGAGGATTTCTTACTCCTTTTATTTTCTAATAAAATCACAGTATCAAATCTATATGGCATAACAACACTAATGGCATGCCATATATATTTCCCATCTGTTTTCTATGTTAGTTTTAAAACTTTTTTATTAAAACACATTTTATTTAACTACACAAAACTAAAGTGACAGGAGTCAATGCTTTTTTTTTTTTGCAGTGTTCTTTCCCCTCCCTCCCACCCCTGATAACCAACATAGGTACTTTCCTTCCATATATAAACCTTTCCTAGACTTTTTACAGTAATGAACTAATACTATATTTGTCCTTCTGTAATTGATTTATTTCATTCTGCATAACGTCCTCCAAGTTCATCCATGTTATGTGGTGTTTTGCAGATTCTACATTATTCTTCAGTGTTGCATAGTATTCCACTGTGTGTATGTACCACAGTTTGGTTAACCATTCTTCTGTTGATGGGCACCTAGGTTGTTTTCATCTTTTTGCTATTGTAAATAGTGCTGTGATGAACATAGCTGTGCATATACCCATTCTTGTCCTGGCTCACTTCTTTAGGACATGTACCTAGTAATGGGATTGCTGGGTCAAATGTTATTTCTAATTCCAGCTTTTTAAGGAATCGCCATACTGTTTTCCACAGTGGTTGTATCATTTAACAGGCCCAACCAGCAGTGTATGAGAGTCCCAATCTCTCCACATCCTCACCAGCATCTGCCATTTTCTGTCTTGTTCAACAAGTGCTGGGGTGCCATTAGTGCTGTGGTGAGATAGTATCTCATTGTTGTTTTGATTTGCATCTCTCTGATGGCTAATGATTGTGAGCATTTCTTCATGTATCTGCTGGCCCCTGAATATCCTCTTTGGTGAAGTGTCTATTCATGTCTTCTGTCCATTTTTTAATTGGATTGTTAATCTTTTTGTTGTTGAAGTATTGGAGTTTTCTATAAATTTTAGAGATAAGTCTCTTGTCAGATATGTAATTATTGACAAGTATGAATTTGTTGCTGTCATTTTGTTATGTGCTTTTTCTTGTTGTTCCTAATTTCCTTGTTCCATATAATTTTCTGTGCTAAGCCCGTTTTGTTTATAAATCATGTTATCACTTCCTTCATTGCTATTGTTTTAGTATTTGCTAAATATTTGTATTTGTCCTCTTTTTCATTTTGATGTGAAGGTTTATCATTTTTCTTTGACATTACCCTATGATTTATAATTATCTTCCCAAGTTAAGTCCGTTCTATCTTGCAGTTGTCTTGACTTCCCTACTATTTAAGATTTCTGTAACTATACAATTTTTCCCCTCCTTTTGGTTTGTAGTTGTCCTCATTTGTCAGTTGATATCTCTGATTCCCTGTTTAAAATCTTGTAGGCTTATTTACTTTGGATACTTCCATAACTGGGTTGGTTTCTGGGTTATATCATCGTATGTGTTAATGGTCAGTTGTTTTTTGCTGTTGTTGGTTCTCTGTCCAAAGGACTCCCTTTAGCAGCTCTTGTAAAGTTGGTCTGGTTTTAACAAAGTCCCTTAATTTCTGCTTATCTGGAAATGTCCTAATTTCACCATCATATTTGAGGGTCAATTTTGCTGGGTATATAATTCTTGGTTGGAAATTTTTCTCTTTCAAGGTTTTATATAAACCATCCCATTGTCTTCTCACCTGCATGGTTGCTGCTGAGAAATCTGAGTTTATTCTTATCAATTGCCCATTGTAGGTAACTTTTTGTTTTTTCTGTGCTGCTTTCGGGATTCTTTCTTTGTCCTTGGTTTGGTGAGTTTGATAATGATATGTCTTGGTGATTTTCTTTTGGGATTTATCCTGTTTGGGGTTTGTTGGACTTTTTGCATGGATATATTCTCATCTTTCATCATACCAGGGAAATTCTCTTCCAACAAATCTTCAACAAGTTCTCTGTGGTTTTATTTGTCTCTTGTCCTGTTCTGGAATTCTGATTACATGTAGGTTATTCGTTTTGATGGTATCCCACATGAACCTTAGGCTTTCTTCATTTTGTTTTGATCTTTTATCTGAATGATCCCTTTCCAAAGAAGTATTGAGGTGTTTGTCTTCAATCTCACTAATTCTGTGTTTCCCTGATTCAATTCTATTCCTTTGCGCTTTCAATGTGTTACCTATTTCTGAAAATTTAGTATTAATCTTCTGGATTTCTATCTGTAGATTTTGAATCATTTCTAATTTTTCATTCATTTTGTCATTTTGTTCTTGTATTGTCTTTCAAAAATGTTCTAGGGTTTTCTCTGTGTTTTCCTCGATCTTGTCAGTGTTTTCCTTGATGTGTCTCTCAATCTGTGGAAGGTACCTAAATGTAACTCTTTTGAATTCCTTATCAGGGAGTTCCAATACTGTTTCATCTTCCTCAGTGATGTGTTTTGGGTCTGTATCCTGGTCCCTTGTTTCTCCTGATTTTTCTTGCTTCTTTGTGTGGACTGTGATGTTCTGTTGTCTCTGAGACACAGTGACATTTTTGCATTTATATTTAATTGGTGATTGTATGTCAGAGTGACTGCCCATGAGTTTCTTTTTCCTTGTTTTGTTTGGATGCTATCTTTGTAAGCAGGGTACTGTGCTCCTCTATTCACTAGTTGGCCACACTTATACACTCACCACTTATCTCCCTTCCCATTGTCAACCTCCCACATGTCCCTGCCAACCTTGGCAAATGGAGCATATTCTTAGGTCCCTGGAATCCAAATGAGAATGTTGTCACTTTAAAAATCCAATACAACCACCACTTGTGAACATTCAAAATGGCTGTGCCCTCAATCACTTTAAATATCCACAATGGTCACTGCTTATAAACATTCAAAATGGCCACACCCTCAGTCACTTTAAATATCCAAAATGGCCACCGCTTGTAAATAATCAAAATGGCTGCACCCTCTGGACAGTCAAAACTCCACAGCTCAGTTTGTCTCCCTCCTTGCTGTTTCCCTTCCTACTCATAGGCCATAGCACAGTTGTTCCTGCAGCCCTTGGTGACCAGGGCTGAACTTTAGGTTAATTATCAGGTCCAAACACCACTTAGAAATATTCAGGTTGTTGGTGTCATCAGAGTAGCTGACAGTCCACAGCTCTGACCATCTCTGTACTCTCTGTTTTTATTCCATAATTTTTTTCCATTAGTTGATGCCTAATCCACTTCTGCATACTTCCTTTCAAAGCTCAGGGTTCCAGGATTATCTTTTCTATCTGTGTCAATTGGTTTCTCTTTTCTTTCAAGTCTGTGTAGCTTGTCTTCCTATTCTGTCATCTTACTGGAAGTCCCACAATGCCTGATTCTTCACTGCTGCTTTCATGGGTATTGATTGTGGATCCAAGTGAAATGAAACCTCTGACAAATTCGATCTTTTCTCCATTTATCATGATGTTGGTTATTTGTCTAGTTGTGAGGGTTTTCATTTTCTATATGTTGAGGTGTAATCTATACTGTAGACTGTAGTCTTTGATCTTCATCAGTAAGTGCTTCAGGTCTTCTTCACTTTCAGCAAGCAAGATTGTGTCATCTGCATATCACAGGTTGTTAATGAGTCTTCCTCCAATTCTGATGGTGCACTCTTCTTCATAAAGTCCACTTTCTCAAATTATTTGCTCATCATACAGATTGAGTAAGTATGGTGAAAAGATATAACCCTGACACATATCCTCTTTGTGTGAATTTTACACCTTGCAGTATCCCTTGTTCTGTTCAAAGGATAGCCTCTTGGTCTATGTATAGGCTCCTCATAAGTGCAATTAAGTGTTCTGGAATTCCTATTCTTCACAATGTTATCCATAATTTGTTATGATCCACACAGTTGAATGTCTTTGCACAGTCAATAAAACACAGGTAAACACCTTTCTGGTATTCATTGCTTGCAGCCAAGATCCATCTGACATCAGCAATGATATTCCTCATTCCACATCCTCTTCTGAATCCAGCTTACATTTTTGGAAGTTCCCTGTCAATATACTGCTATAACCATTTTTTTTTCCAGCAAAATTTTACTTGTGTTTAATATTAATGATGCTGTTTGATAATTTTCACGTTCTGTTGGATCACCTTTCTTTGGAGTGGGAACAAATATTGATCTCTTCCAGTGGTTGTCCAGATAGCTTCTTCCAAATTTTTTGGAGAAAATGGTAAGCACCTCCAGCCCTGCATCTGTTTGTTGAACATCTCAGCAGGTATGCCGTCAATTCCTGGAGCCTTGTTTTTTGCCAATTCCTTCAGTGCAACTTGAACTTCTTCTTTCAGTATTATTCATTCTTGATCATATGCTACCTCCTGAAATAGTTGAATATTGACCAATTCTTTTTGGTACAGTGAGTCTATATTTCCTCCAACTTCTTTTGATGATTCCTGAATCATCCAATATTTTGCCCATAGAATCTTTCAATATTGCCATTTTTTCCTCAATTTTTTCTTCAGTTCTATCAATTTTGGTTTTCTAACTTGAGCCACCCTTTGAAATATTCTGTTCAACTCTTTTTTTTTTTTTTTCATCATTTCACAGAGTGGTGGTCTATATACTTTATGCTACAGGAATATAGTTCCCCCCACACTGTCTCCTGCTTGACAGCTTTGCTCACACAGGTCTCTCTACTTAGAGAGCCCTTCCATCTTTATTGCCCTAGCTTTTATACCCAGCTCAGTGCTTCTTTTACCCCTTGCCCTATCCCTTCCCTCATGTCCACCCTTCATCATGCCTTCACTGTACTCAGCACAGAACTCTCCTAGCACTGAGTGTGTCCAAAAGAAACTCTCTTTCTAAATCTGCCTCTCCTTCCTACTCTCCACTAAACTTTCATTCCCTCCCCATGGGGACTATAGCACATTCATCTTTGCACCTTGAGTACCCAGCAGTATTTGTCCATGATAGGTCCTCAATGACACTTGCTAACAAACTGATCTGATCTGTATCACCTTGATATAGAAGGCAGCCCTTAAAGAGTCATTTCTTCACAAAAGAAAAGATAACTTTGTTACCAGCAGGGACCCACTCCATGTCAAAATAATCTTAAGGTATAATGCTGGAGTTATCACATTTTATCATCACAGGTCTGAGAAGCCTGTACATGTAATTAGCACAGTCACAGAGGCTTCAGAACACTTGCAGTGTGTTCAGCTGACTCCAGCAACCAATATTTGTTCTCTGTGCCTAAGGGCTTTTTCTGGAACTGAGGAAGATGGCTCTGAACATGTGTGTACAGGCCACAGTTACCAGGAGCCTTCCTCAACAAATTATTCTTGGGAATCAATGCATAAATGTCACAGATCCCTCACCCCTCAGATGGCCAGCAGAGATAACTCAGAGATATGTGTTTTATGCCATTTTCTAAATTTTTCAAGATTACTTATGAATATGGCCCAATTATTTCCTGTGATACTTGGTCTAACAGTGTACCCTCTGTTAGCTGCTTCCTCTCCTTGCAATCACCATCACTTCCCCACTGGGGCTGCCTAAAAGAAAACAAACAAAATCCTTGTGGTTGAGTCAATTACAACTTGTGGTGATGCCATGTGTCAGTAGAACTGTGCGTCACACCTTTTTTCCATGGAGTTACTGGGTAGGTTTGAATCACCAACCTTTTGGTTAGCAGCTGGTCACAAACTGCTTGCACCACCCAGGGACTTCCAGGAGCTCCCTTGTTGTTGTTGTTGTTATGTGCCGTTGAGTCGGCCCTGACTCATAGCGACCCCTCCTCGGGTTTCCAAGGCAGTATCACTACGGAAGTAGGATTGCCCAAACTTCCTTCAGAGAGGAGCTCCCTAGACCTCCCCAATAAACTATTTGCCCTCATATTTTTGTCTTGGGGTCTGTTCTTAAAACCTAAACCATGATTTCCAAATCAAGAACACTTACGAAGTATCTCCTTCAACTCTTTTTTTTTTTTTTTTTGACATGAGTTCAATATACTCTATTAAAAAAAGACCAATTTTGCTTATTTTTAAGACATATGAAATTATTACTTCATTTGAGAATGCTCCATCTGCAGTGTGATTGGTGGTATCCTCGTTTTCATGAGAACAACTTCTCTAAGATGATTGTGGAGAGGATGCTGATGAGTCTAGAATGATTCTATCTGCATATAATTTAAGTAATTAATCCTGAATCACTCCTCATTCAGGCATGTGGATATTCATTACTAAACCACTGAAGAGGAGCTTTCCTCAGTGCATGCTTTAGCAAAAATAGCATCCAGGGCCAAATCAGACACTCTCCAATGAATTGTATCTACTTTTCACTCAAGTGAAGGAAAGGGGTTTATAAAATGAATTTCATCAGATCCTAGGAAGACTGAGCCATGCTTCAACAGGCAAAGCATCAAAATAGTACCATTGGCTGAGAGAATAAGCATGGAAATTAACCTGATGTTTTATGAGCTTCACAAAGACAAGTTTTGAGGCTGAGGCTCTGCTGTTTAAAACCCAGCGAAATGCACCTGGTGCACAGGTAACAGCCCAGCTTATAGACTGAGACAGACTAGGAAGAAGGAAGAGGCCATCCACTTCTCAAAAATTTGGCCAGGGAAAA
>NW_006921819.1:1130110-1138370 GCF_000298275.1 Orycteropus afer afer | reverse complement strand
GCACGGGATCGGGCAGTGTTTCGTTCTGCTGTGCATGGGGTCGCTATGAGTCAGAAACGACTCGACGGCACTTAACAATGTAACAACAACAACAAAGGGTAGTGAACTGCAGGGAATAGGACCTCATGTGGTGCATGTGGCCACAATCCAGGCCAAGGATCTCAGGCTCAGCAGCTGCTCAGAGGTTGGCTTGGTTCAGAGACCTATCAGAACTTCTGCATTTATATGAAGACATTTATACATTTCAGGAGAGCAATAGGTCATAGAATGACAGGGCCTGCCATGGTGTTGCTGCCTATGACATTGTGGAAGCACATGCATCACACCAGGTGAGGGCTGAAACAAATGTCTCCCTCTCTCTGAACTCACCACCCCAGGTGTGTGCTGAATACTATGAATAAACAGGGTGACTTTTAATTTAGGCACTGAGGCTCCACTGAAATTAAAATTCAATGTTTGGAAGATAAGTCATTTCTGAAAACAATACAGTATCTGTAATTTACAAAAGTGTAATCCACCAGAGAGATTCAGCAGTCTTTCATGAACAGCAAAGCTATCTACTCAAGCAACAATGTTCAGAGTCATGAATAGAAGTAGCCAAATCTGTACTAATGGGAGCTTTGACATTAATAGATTAATCAACAATAGTTATATAGGCTATACAGACAATCCCTGGGTTATTGCAGTAGTTAAAGTTATGTGTTATCTTGGCGGTGTCTGGTTTAGAGTGACTGTGTAGCTGGATACAATTATTCCCCATGATGAGACTGGTAATCAACTCCATGGTAGAATCTATTATAAGCAACTGAGTAACTGCCTTAGGGATGTAGTCTGCTTCCAGTATATAAGAAGCTCTGAGAAAGGTCTCGAGTTTTTTGACACGTCTGGATCCTACATTTGGCTGAGTCTTCATCTCAGTGGGCTGCCATGTTGTCTGCCAATAATATGACTGTTTCTGGACTTGAACTGACAAACTTGAACTAACTAACTAGGCTGTTGTGTTGCTTGATAATCTTTAGACTGTGCCATTTCACTTGTGAACATTGGGTTTGTCAGCCTCAGCAGCCAGCAGCTGCCTGAGTTAAGAGACACCTCCAGCTCCAGTGGGCCAGGAGCAGAAAGCAGAGCTGAAGCCCAAGGCCTTCACCCAGCCCCTAGAGCTGGTGCTTTGAACTCAGACTTCCAGCCTCCTAAACTGTAAGACCATAAATCCCTGTTTGTTAAAGCCATACATTTGTGATATTTCTGTTATAGCAGCACCAGAGAACCAAAACGGCTATGAAGGTCACACATTCCTAACTATATCTTTAAGAATCTATAGGTAAGTCAGACAAAGTGCATGGGGTTATCATTTAGCCTTAGTGCCAGAAAAGGCTCAAAGCCTTTTCAATGATTTCAAAGCTACATGTGAAGCAAGTGAAGGTGGTTGTGAGGAATTTGTTGCCAGTAAGAGATGGTTCAATTGTTTCAAAATAAGGTCACATTTACATAACGTAAAGGGACAAGTAGGAGTTGTCTGTAAATCAGACCTTAGTAACCCAGAGACTGCCTGTACATGCTTTTCACAATGAAGTTTAAAAGCTTTATCTAATATTATAAATATGAATACATACCTGAGGAAGAAAAGTAAATGTTTATCAAGTACACATCAAGGATTTGCAAAATAATGATCACATTTTAAGTTACAAAAAAAAAAAAAAAAATTCACTGTCATCAACTCGATTCTACTCATAACGACCCCCCTTGGGTTTCTGAGGCAGAATCTCTACAGAAGTAGATTGCCCAACCTTCCTTCTGAGGAGTGGCTGGTGAGTTTGAACTGTCAGCCTTCTGGTTAGCAGTCAGATGCCTTAGGCACTACACCACCAGAGCTCCCATGTTACAAAAGCCATGTTAATTAATGTCAGAGTTACGTCTGACCAAGATGCAATCATATTAAAAATCCACAATTAAAGGCCATTTAAATGAATACATTTGAAAACACTAATGTTACACTCCCATATAACTCCAGATTAAGAAAAACCTACAGCAGAAATTACAAAGCATTTAGAATGGAAATGACAGTACTTCAAATACCGACTTAAAGTGGTACTCAGAGGAAAATATGTTGCCTTTAAATACTTATTTATAAAACAAAAAAGAATAAATCCATATAAATAGATTAACTGCTCAATTCAAGAAGTAGAAAAAAGAATAAAGTAAACCTAACAAAGAATGGTATTGCTAGGTACCTTTGAATCAATTTCTGCTATTGTTGTTATGTACTGTCGAGTCGGACCCAACTCATGGTGACCCATCCTTGGGTTTCTGAGGCAGTATCACTATGGAAGTAGATTGCCCCATCTTCCTTCTGAGGAGTGACTGGTGGGTTTGAACATCCAGCCTTCTGGTTAGCAGTCAAGTGCCTTAGGCACTATGCTGCCAGAGCTCCTTCAATTTCTACTAGGGTTTAAAAAAATAAAAATAAGGGCAGGGATTGATAAAATGGAAAACAAAAACATAGTAGAGAAGATTAATCAAAGCAGAAGCTGATCCTTTGCTAAAACTAAGTAGACAAACATTTAGCCATATTCACCTAGATAAAGTGAAAAAAATAATACAGCAACCAGTAGTAGTAGTAGTAAATACAATAAAAGAATTTTAAATCACAGGAAGATACTATAAGAATGTTCTGCCAAGAAGTTTGAAAACTTTGAAGAATGAATACTTTTCTAGAAGAATATAAAATTACACATACCCACTGCCCTCTAGTCAGATCCAACTCATAGCTACCCCTCCTTGGGTTTCTGAGGCAGTATCACTGCAGAAGTAGATTACCCAATCTTTAAATTAAATATAAATGTTAATACAAATTTTACTCAAGAAGAGAGAGAAAACCCAAATAAATACTAAGCCGTTAAAGAAATGAATCTAGAAATCAAAAGTCTGGCACCCCAGTGGTTTGACAGAGGACGTACAAAACTATTACTGCCCAATCTCAGTTGGGAAAACATGCAAATGACTCAAGTAAAATATTGAAAAGTTGAGTTCATCAGTGAGAAAAACCAGAATAAACCATAAAAATGTTGCCTTGGTGCAGGAATTCAAGAATGGCTTAAAACTTCACCCAAATCACAATAAAAAATAAAAATAATAATAAAAAAGAATGGCTTAAAATCAGTCTGGAAAGTGGGTAGAAGCTGCTGCTGCCTGCATTGGACAACAAAAGCAGTGAGAAGCCCAGGCCATTGCAGGGAGCAGAGGTGCAGCATTGTACACAGAACATAAACAGAATGTTTAGAACAACTTTGGCTTGGTTCAGACCAAGAGTCTGCAGCTGATACCCTTGCCTGAGGGAAAGTTAGGAAATAATTACAGGAATTAGGGAATGTTAAAATGCAGTATTATTTTTTTAGGCCTCATATTAACTTAATAGTCATCCTACAGAGGGTTCAGGACCCCTAGTGTCACAGCAGTTAAAGTGCTCAATGGCTCACCAAAAGGTCTTCTGTTCAAACTCACAAGCTACTCTGCAAGAGAAAGATGTAGCAGTCTGTTTCTGTAAAGACTTATAACCTTGGGAACCTTATGGGTTACTTCTATAGGGTCATTGTGAGTCAGAATCAATTTGATGGCAATGAGTCTAGTTTTGGGGTTTGACAGAGTGTTCATTTATAAATTTATAAATTTCCTTTTATCCATTGTTTTAAAATATGGGAGAAGTCTATGTTGAACATGTTCTAACTAATTAAAATATCTTATGTAAATATTAAAATGTAATAAAGCATACCTAGTTGCCTTTTGACATGTGTGTGGTTTGTGATTGCTGCTGTTCTTACCTGAATAATGTATGGGGTATACAATGCAATGTGACATTAAATTGAACAAAAGAGATGAACAAATCCAGGCTGAGCCTGGAGAAGACTCATATGAGCAAATAGGTCATCACTGCTGCATCATGCAACCCAGGGGAATAAGAAGTTTTAGCCTGGGCTGTCCTCATGAGCATCAACACTGAAGCTTTTCCAAGACCTAGCTTCTTTGGTCTGGATAGCATGGTATCCTTTCCAGGCTCATCCTGAAGGGTATCTGGTACCAAGTGCCAATCTATGGAGTTTTTGCTGCCAAAATATGAGGCAGCACCTCCATGCAGAAGTTCCTGCAGAAAGCTGGGACTATACTCCATTGGAAAAACAATTCTATCCTGAGTAAGTAGATAAGATATTCAAATTAGGAACGTATTTAAGAAGGAAGACTTTAGAATGATCATAACCTAAAGCGTAGGCAAATGAGGCAGAGTGAGGACCTGCCAACATCAGCTCATGGTGCTCCTTGGAGAGCTCAGGTGGGTGAAGGATTGAACAAGCATTCTCCAGACCATAGACGACACTAATCAACTTACTGCACCCCAGAGTGCACATTATCCCTCCCTTCTCTGTGTCTCAACCCAGTGATATCACTAGAATTGGCATCACCCAATGCACTAACTTATGATGGTGCTGCCCCCACCCGTCCAGTATCTCCTCCTGTACCAAACCATACAAAATCTTTAGTAATATTTATATCAATTTTAATCATAGAATATTATGTAATAATATAGTTGTAAATTGCTTAAAAGTAATATTTCTTTGATTATAAGAGTACTAACAACAAAACTATTTTGTAAAATCTTTCTATGTTGAATTACATTATTAGTTACAACATTATTGGTAACTGAGCAGCCTTTTGCAAAAGAAAAAAAATTCTCCTTCTTTTCCTTTAATTACTACTTCATTCTCAAAAAAGGTATTGATGTATGTTCACAAATACTAATTAATTACCACAATATTGACTAAAACTCCAGAAAATTTGACAAAATCAGTGACTACAAAAACACTGGTCACAACAAAAGCCACAGCATGCTCTTCTAGCACATGCAGATGAAATCATGTGATTCCAAGTGGCATTGTAATTGGGGAATAATGACAGCTCTGACCTGAGCACATCAGAGGTCCAAACTGTAAATTAGCATAGAGTTTAAGCCTTGTAAATATACTGATATGTGTAAGCTGGGCTCATGAAAAATATTTTTGTTGTTCTAACTAATTATAGGGGTCTTTTATACATATAAAAAAATAATAATATATTTTTGCTGAAACACTGCACAAAAATTTTATAGACAGTCATTCTGGTGTCACTCCCTCTGACAGTGTCACTTGATGCAGTCTGCACCCCTGCATTCCTCTAGTGATGCCGCTGCCTCAGTCTCAGGATCCTCAGCAGCTTATGCAAAGCACTTCTCAGACCCTTTGAAGAGAGCTATAAATAATTAAATAATCAGAAATTAAACAAAACACAATTTTTTTTAAATGACAAGTTTCATGCATTTCTAGGGGTCATACTGAATTAAGAGCATCTCTTTTCCATTCACCTCTCCCTCCTCTGGTGAACAAGCCAGTGAAGATCTTTAAGCTCAGAGCTTGGGGTATCTGTTCAGCTTCTCCAGATAGCCTGACCCTCTGGGGACCCTTAGAACCTCCCATGAGCACAGTTAGGACAAGAAGAAGCTCATGTGGGGCAGAGGTGGTAGTATTCACTGGGTAGGCAGTCTGAGAGGGGAGATGCTGGGGATGTTCCAGGCATCCAAAGGTAAGGAAGAGCCTGAACTGGTCTCATGATTGGAAACTGTTATCAGTTACTTATGCAAGGACAGCCAGAAAGGAGAATGTCAGAAGATATCACATGTATCCAAGGCTTCAAATGTCTCTCTGTAGTGTTTCTCAAAGCCTGGCTCAATTTCAGACTATTTATCCACACATTGTCTCTTGATAAATTGCACTTTGATATACTAAGCAGGGTCTTTGGCAGGCTTGCAGAATTCTGGCAGTGTGATTATTTTATAACTGTTATTTTTACCTCTGTTTTACCCATTTATAAACCTTTTAAATTTGTGGTTTTGGCTCTCTGAACAAGAAGTGATGATCCGTGGTAAAATGGAAAATTTAGTTTTCATTTTGTGTCTTCTTAATTAAAATGATCCTTTTTCAAATTTCCTGATTGTTAATTGATCGGTCAATGCTTTTCCAGATGTAGACTACCCAGGTGTGTTTCCTCATTCACCCTGTAGCTGATTATTATCTGGGGCTGCTCACCAGCACAGGGGAGAGATGCATGTGGAGAATCTAGATACTGTACAGTTCTGCTGAACCAAACCATTGGGAAACAAGAGGAGACAAGTATCATTGTTATTGTTCTCTTCATTTTTCTTTAAAGGTCAAGAGAGAGAGAGAAAAAAAAAAAAGATCAGGAAAGAAATTTGGTTGTGTTTCAAGTAATTTCTCAAATTCTTGATAATGTTTTAAATATATTTGTGTCATGCAATATTTAAATTATGAAAACAATTACTATTTCATTGGTCATTGTATTTGAAAGCAAATTTATCCAGCCCTTGATATAATTTCTCCATCATTATATTCCTGTTTTCATTATAAATACTAGGAAAATGGGAAAATTAATAAACACCCTAAATGGGCCCCACCCTAGGCATTGTGTGGATCTTTGCAGCAGAAGCACCCCTAGGTCAGCTCATGTCATTCCATTAGTACAAGCTGTACTCATTCATGGCAATGATCTCCTCTGGGGTAGGATTCCACAGTGATCCTGCAAAATGTACAGAACACTTGGGTGTGGAAGGGGAAAGGGATGAGGGGAGAGATCCTGTCCTGCTCCCCAGAAAAGAAAACAAAGGCAGGTGGCCTCATTTGTCTGAATAGTCTAACAATGTCTTTCCTCATTTTCTTACCCTATCCTGAGACAGCATAGGGCCTAAAGCACTTGACTGCTAATCAGAAAGCTGGTGGTTCAAACCCACCAGCCATTCCTCAGAAAGAAGATGAGGCAACCTACTTCCATAATGATACTGCCTCAGAAACCCAAGGAGGGGTCGCTATGATTCGAGTCCGACTCAATGGCACATAACAACAACAACAACATCCTGAGACACAAACTTGGTAAGATCATTTCCTTAGGAGCAGATAAGCATTCTTCCTCCTTCTAGCACACCATCGCTGGTTCACTCTCCGGTCTTTTTGTGAAGAGACAAAACATGTTATTTCTACACATTTGTCTGTTAAAATACGTAATAATAATAATTTTAAATGAAAGCTACAATAAGTCACATCTGTCCATCATCCAGAAACATGCGATATTTGAGTGTCTTTTATTCCAGGCCCTATGCTAGGTGCAAAGGGAAATATAAAGAATGTTAGAAATACTTCCAGTCCTGAAGTCCTTCCAAAGTAGCTATGACAGATGGCCCCATGCAAGGCTAACAGTGCCAGCAGTAACTCATTGGTAGCCAGTGGTACTTTCTGAACAATGCTTTTCACATTGTTCAGAGAGGCATCTTAACATCTCCTTCTTCTTTAAGCTGGACTTCCTAATGAATTCCTTGTAGTTTCCTGGGCAATTTAAGGCATCTCATTGAGGGTATCATATTATCAAGTTATCCACTATAGTTTTGGAAGACTCTTCCCCACAAATATTACTCAACCCAGTGTACTGTGTACACTGAGCAGAAGGTAAGTTTGAGAGAGATAGAGGCCTTCTGCTGCTGCCTTGCAGCCCCAATTCCAGGTAAATGTGTGGATCTTTGTGGCAGAAACACACTCAGGGAATAGCACTCTGTGGCAGAACTTGCTAGTCATCTCTCCATGATCCATGTTATACTCCATTTCTTCCACAGTAGTAGAGTTTTGAACTGGTCATAATGTTATTTGTCATCCAGTCTGCTCTAACTCATGGGAACCTTGTGTATAATAGAATGAAATACTGCACAATTCTGTACCTTCTTCATGATCATTGGTATGTGTAAGTCCATTGTGGTGGCTATTGTGTCAATCCATCTCACTGAGGTTTCCCTAATTTTTGTTTGCCCTCCACTTTACCAAACATGATGTCCTTCTCCAGTGATTGGTCCTTCCTGATAATGTATCTGAAGTAAGGGGGTTCCATGCTAGTGGATAGGAAGATTGAATATTGTGAAAATGTCAGTTCTACCCAAAGCAATCTATACATTCAATGCAATCCCAGTCCAGATCCCATCAACATTCTTTAGGGATATAGAAAAACCAATCACTAACATTATATGGAAAGGAAAGAGACCTCAGATAAGCAAAGCACTGTTAAAGAAGAAGAACAAACTAGGAGGTCTCACACTGCTAGATCTCAAAACCTACTATATAGCCACAGTAGTCAAAACTGCCTGGTATTAGTTTAATGACAGATACATAGACCAATGGAA
>NW_006921819.1:1118632-1127925 GCF_000298275.1 Orycteropus afer afer | reverse complement strand
GTGAACTGTGGTCAATGTCATGAGACAAAGTATATGTGAACTGCTGTATGGAAAGTGAATTTGCTCTGTAAATCTTCACCTAAATCACAATAATAAAAACAAAAAAGTAAGGGGGTTGGAGTCTTGGACAATATTCTAAGATGCATAGAGTTTTAATTGGCTACTTCTTAAAAGCAGGTTGCAAGGCCTTTCTTCCTAGTCTGTCATCATCTAGAAGCTCCACTGAAACCTGTCAACCCTGGGTGACCCTGCTGGTATTTGAAATACTACTTCCAGTACCATGTTTTCATTAGGTGCTGTCGAATCATCTCTAACTCATAGTGACCCTATGCACAACCGAATAAAACACTGCCTGGTCCTGCACCAGCCCCATGATCCCTTTTATGCCTGAGCGCATCACTGCAACTGCTATGTCAATCCATTTGGTTGAGGGCCTTCCCTTTTCTGTTGATCCTCCAATTTACCAAGCATGATATCTTTCTCCAGGGAATGGTCCCTTCTGACAACACGACCAAAATAGGTGAGAAGAAGTCTGGCCATTCTCACTTGCAGGGAGCAGTCCAGCTGCACTTCCTCCAGGACAGATTTATTAGTTCTTTTAGCAGTCCATGGTATTCTCAGTATTCTTCACCAACACTACAACTCAGAAGCATCAAGTCTTCCTCAGTCTTCCCTATTCATTGTTCATCTCTTACATGCATATGAGGCGATTGAAAATGCTATGGCTTGAGTCAGGTGCACCTTAGTCTTCAAGGAGATATCTTTACTCTTCAGCACTTGAAATACATCTTTTGTAGCAGATTTGCCCAATGCAATACATCATCTGATGTCTTGACAGTGTGGTTTTGGCTCTCTGATCAAGGAATTATGGTCCGTGGTAGAATGGGAAATCTGATTTTCATTCTTGTCTCTTCTTGATTAAAATTTTCCTCTTTCAAATTTATTCCTGATTGTGAATTGATCGATCAATGCTTTTCAGACGTAGATGTCTTGATGTCTTGACTGGTGTTGATTGTAGAACCAAGTAATATGAAGTCTTTGACAACTTCAATCTTTTCCCCATTTATCGTGATACTGATTATTGGTCCAGTGGAGATGATTCTTGTTTTCTTTATACTAAGGTGTGATTCATACTGCAGACTGTAGTCTTTAATCTTCATCAGTAAGTGCTTCAAGTCATCCTCACTTTCAGCAAGCAAAGGTGTGTCATCTACATATCGCAGATTGTTAATGAGTCTTCCTGCAATCCTGATGCCACATTCTTCTTCATATAGTCCAGCTCCTCAGATTATTTTTTCAGCACACAGATTGAATAAGTGTGCTGAAACGATACAACCCTGATGCACTCCCTTCCTGACTTTAAACCACACAGTATCCCCTTGTTCTGTTCGAATGATAGCCTCCTGGTCTATGTACAGATTCCTCATGAGCACAATTAAGTGTTCTGGAATTCTCATTCTTCTCACTGTTATCCATAATTTGGTATTATCCACAAAATCAAATTCTTTTGTGTAGTCAATAAAACACAAGAAAACATCTTTCTGGTATTCTTTGCTTTGAGCCAAGATCCAATTAACATCAGCAATGATATCCCTCATTCCATGTCCTCTTCTGAATCCAGCTTGCATTACTGCTGCAGACATTTTTTAATTATCTTCAGTAAGATTTTACTTGCTTGTGATACTAATGATATTGTTAGATAATTTCCACATTCTGTGGGATCACCTTTCTTTGGAATGGGTACAAATATGGATCTCTTCCAGTATCATAGCAACACACAAGGCACCACAGTATAACAAACTGACAAACAGGTGGTACAGAACTGACTATAGACCTTCCTAAACAAAGGCTACATTTTCCAGGTCACCTAGCCCCTCCATGGGATCCTGTGCCCAATGGAATGAAAAAGTAAGAGACTGTGACAGCTTCTAGGAACCTGTCTTAATTGATGTCCAGTACATGCCTTTTGCTTCCCTTTCTTCTCCATCTTTTCTTAGGTCCTACTGCCTGTAGTAAGGAGTTCTGGTAGCATAGTGACTAAGGCATCTGACTGCTAACCAGACGTTTGGCAGTTCAAACCCACCAGCCACTCCATGGAAGGAAGACTGGGCAATCTACTTCCATAAAGATTCACCATCTCAGAAAGGGAGTCTCTGTGAGTAGCTGTGAGTTTAGTTTAGGTTTTTTTTTTTTTTGGCTGTCTGCAGTATGAGTATGATGTTGCCATCTTAGTCCATGAATACATGGGCCATACTACTATAAGATCTGCAGAGCAGTGGGTGGAAGGAGCCTAGGTTCTGCGAACATCATTGAGTTGGGACACCATTGTTTCTCTCTGGGCTTCTGAGTGAGAAAGTAGTACATTCTATCTTGATCAAGCCACTAACTTTGAGTCTCTGTTACATCAAACCAGTCCTTACTAGTACACATTCCAAAATGGCTTAGTTGGCTCATCATGAGAACTTCTAAGGCCAATTTAGCTCTAGAAATGGCTTCTCCATTTCTGGAACCATTGGAAGACTTTCAATATCTCACTGTTTAAGTCCATATTAATTCATCTGCCACAAACTATAAGAAATTAAAAAACCTGCTTTCCAGTTCACCAGGTTGGCCTGCCTCATCCCTCAGCAGAGTGGTCTGCATTGTGCTGCATACCAAAACCTCCTTCCCTCTGGCCTGCCTCAGGACCTCAAGTCTACAGCGTCACTCATTGTTTAGTGTTCTAATATTTTTTTAATTGTTGAAATGTATATAATACTAATGCTTAGAGTCTCAGGCATAGCAAGGATTATGAGGCTGGCACAGGACTGGTCAGTGTTTCATTCTGTTGAACATAGGGTCACTATGAGTGAGGAGCTCTGGTAGTGTAGTGCATAAGGCATTTGACTGCTAACCAGAAGACTGGTGTTTCAAACCTACCAGCCACTCCTTGGAAGGAAGTTTGGGCAATCTACTTCCATAGTGATACTGCTTTGGAAACCCAAGGAGGGGTCGCTATGAATTGGATCCGACTTGACGGCAGTGAGTTTTGTTGTTGTTGTTGTTGTTTTATATTACAAACCATCACAAATCTACTTTCTTAATCTACCTGCTTTTTCAAAATTATTTTTTATGTCTAATCAAGGTAAGCATTTACATTTATTAATCAAAAAATAATGTATTAAGGTAGTGTGGATTATGCTGCTATAACAAACTCAAAATCTTAGTGGTTTAAAATAACAAAGGCATATTTTCATTCATACTAATTTCACTTCTGGAACAGACAGGTCTCCAGAGCACCTGCCCTCCATGTGATGACTCAGCAATTCAGGCTGACAGAACTTCTGGCCCCTTGAATCTGCACCTCTTCAGTCAACACAGCAGGGGATGTGAGAGTGATAAAGGTTTCACGATAAGTTAACTATTAAAATGTGCCAGAGGAATGTGTCCACCTCTCAAAGCTGAGGGAATGGGGCTGCCATTCTCAAAGGGTAGAAGAACAGGGCCTTCTGGTGCCAAAAGAGTGAGGTATTCACTTAGATGAACTAGGAGAATGGAGCCACCTAAAGATGATGGTTAAAGAAGAGGGAAGAAAAGTAAGAGCCTTTGACAGCTTCTGGGGACCTTTCTTAATTGATGTCCAGCACATGCCCTTTCCTTCCCTTTCTTCTCCATTTTTTCTTAGGTTCTGCTGCCTGTAGTAAGGAGTTCTTGTAGCATAGTGACTAAGGCATCTGACTGCTAACCGAAAATCCAGAGAGTGGCCAACACTCAGAGTCTGGAGGGTAGGATGATTGCCTACATGATCCCTAAGAACTGAGGATTATTCTCAAGCCTTGAGAGCCAATGTAAAATTTTTCTGCTAGGTTTTAGATATGCTTGGTGCTTGTTATCACTTCCTTCCCTCAACTTTCTCCTATTTGTAATGGAAATGTCTACTTTGTACTTGCTCTGCCTTTGTATTTTGTAAATAGATAATTTGTAGTCCAGATTTCACATGTTCACAGATGAAGAGGAATTTTGTCCCAGGATGGAATACAGCTAAATTCTCACCCATATTTGATAGATAATTCAGAAGATGAGATTTTTGGACTTGGAGTTGATTTAAGACTTTGAGATGATGTGATGGAGTGAATGTGTTTTGCATGTGGCAAAGACATGAATTTGGGATGGATGTACAATGTTATGTATTGAATTGTGTCCCCAAAAAATATGTGTTGTAAATCCTAACCTCTACACCTGTAATTATAATCCCATTTGGGAATGAATTCTCTTTGTTACGTTAATGAGACAGGATTAGTGTTTGGTGTATCTTGAGTTAATCTCTTTTTACCTATAAAAGAGATTAAACAAGCAAGCTGTGAAGCAGACCTGGGGGAAGATAGATGCCACACCAAGAAGATCACCACAAAGCCAAAGAATAGGAACTGAAGAGACAAGGACCTTCCTCTAGAGCCAACAGAGAGAGAAAGCTGACAGAGGGAGAGCAAGTGCCCTAAATTCAGACTCTAGGCTCCTAAACTATGAGAAAATAACTTTCTGCTTATTAATGTCACCTACTTGTGGTATCTCTGTTGTAGCAGCAGTAGATAACTATGGCACAGGACAGCTTTAGAGAATCCATCCACAGCCTACAGGGACTAATCTTCGTGTCCATCTCATGGCCCAGCTCTGACCAGTCAAGAGACTAGAGCAGAACCACAGGGAACCCAAGGCCAAGTGCAAGCATTTCAGTGTGGGAGTCTGTTCAAAAAAGCTGGACCCAGCTCTGGATGCATGAGAGAAAGGATAGCACCATCTCATTACTGCAATAAACAAGGGGCAGGATCTCAGTGTTAGAGAGATTGGAATGAATGACAGGTTTCCCAGAGATAAGAACACAGAGATAAAGAGACAATTTGATCCAACACTGATGATAGCAGTAACTGATCGAGCAGTGGGAGGTACTGGGGCTATGAGGAGTAAGGTACAAGCTTGGAGTCAGATGCACACCCTTAGCTCATCTCTGAAAATCTTTGTGTGGTCAATGCAGCTCCTTGGAACCTGAGACAGGCAGGGCCAGCAAAGGTTAGGTGAATGCCACAATGGCAGGAGGAAAGCTGTCCAGTTGAGGAGAAAAGCAGGGCCCCATGGTTTGTCCTCTTCATTTCATTTTCCACATTGCCACTTTTATTTTCAACCACTTCAGAAAATAAATGTCCAGAAAGGCCAACACCACCAAAGTAGAAACCAGGTGGCCATTACCAGCAGGAGTGAAATCAACATTGGTCTCAGACCAATCCTTTCAAGTCTCTTTTATATCTTCAAAGGCCCAATCTTCCTATTCCATCTATGACACATAAAAAATACACCTAAGAATATTCTTTCAAGTGCACTGCCACTGTCTCTAGATTGTCATCATCTTGACTACTAATTACTGTTATGACTCTCTTTGGCACGAGTTTCTCTTGTTTCCATGTGTCATCTGATGCCACCTCCAGTGCTGCAGTTCTGCAAGATTTGCCTGGGAAGCAGATGTCCACACACTGATGCAGGCATCTAAGGACAGAGAAAGTGCAGAGCTGAACAGAGCTGAGTGTGTTTGGGAGTAGGTGAGTAGATCAAAGGTAGGTAAGCAGATTTATCTCTCCCATAATAGAATGCACATCCCTGGAGCTTCTGAGGAAACCAAGTGCAATTAAAGCCTTCTCCCAGTTATGCCTAGGAGGAAAGAAAAAAGTGGAGAGTGCATTAAAGAGGAAGAACCAGGCCAAATCAATGACAGAGATACTTGCCACCTGCTGTGATCCTAGATAGGGCAATAACATAGTCCTCAGGAGGAATTAAGCCAACAACCAGAAAGTACACCTGGACCCCATCAAGCATGCCAAACATCTGGGTGTTTGTTTTTTTCTTTCCTATAATACTTAGTTTATATTTCAAGTATCACATTTTTATGAGCCACATTACATCAAGGTTTCCTGGTATACCTTTCTCTCCTTCTTATAAAAAGGTGATCACCTCAAAGACAAGGCCTAGGTCTTACTCAACTTGTATTTCCAAGGCCTAAATAACACTCACAACAGCAGGTTTAGTAAAACCTACTTGAATTGAATTAAAGACAAAAAGGAAATAGTTTTAAAGACTTGGAATCTTAATGAATCTGGGATATGATGAATCTGGCAGCTGCCCAAAGATGTAGGAGGAGGAAATTTGGCAAAAGGGAGACTCTGGGGCCCCACCAGCCCTCCCACACATGCTCAAACACTCCGCACCTGCCTGCCAAACCATTCACATAGTGACCCAGCTCTCTGCTGAAGTCTTCTCTTTGCCTCTTAAAGCCCAGTGCCCCCTCAGGGTAAGTCTTGATCTTTGTACTTTAAAGTATATATTCCTACCTTTCTGGAAGGCAGGTTTTATAGGAAGTGGGTGAAAGTGTCCAGGCTGCCCAGGCAGGGAGAGGAGTTGGGATATAGGAAGTTCAGTTCATGCCCATGGCAGCCCAATGTCAGGGTTCACAGACTCTAGTCCTCAACAGGCTTATGGGCAACCTGGAGCCAGAGGAGACCCTTTGCACCAGGGAAGAAGCTCCAGATCAAGGGGTGGTATGAGAATCTACAAGAATAAGGAGAGTATTTTCAAAGTCTACACACATTCCTTGTTGAGATTATTGTGTACCATGAGAGATATTACTAATGAGGAAGGGTGTTGTCAAAGCGAATGGTCAAAATAAAAAATAAAAACCACTGCCATAGGGTTGTATCAAAATCATAGTGACCCCTCCTTGGGTTTCCAAGGCAGTATCACTATGGAAGTATGTTGCCCAACCTTCCTTCTGAGAAGTGGCTGGTGGGTTTGAACCACCAGCCTCTGGTTAGTAGTCAAATGCCTCAGGCACTATGCTACCAGAGCTCCTAAGCAAATGGTATGAAGTCAAAAAAAAGGGGGTGGTGGTGATGAAGAGTTCTTATCTATAGACATTGAAGAAATGAGTCAACACCAAAATGAGCCCCAGCCACTATGGATGGAGACATACTCATGAGGACAGATGCCCTTAATATCTGGGCTGAGCTGCAGAAGAAGAAAAACCTGGAGGAAAAAAAAAAAAAAAAAAAACCAGAGAAGACAATACCTGCAAGGGGGAGGAGGCCATCAGTGGCTTCAGGTGACGTTGAGGAGGCACGGCACTAATTAGGATAGACTAACTGCTGTAGCAACCACCAGGTCTTTGGAGTTTAGCCCAATGAAAATCTACTTTTTGCCCATGTTGGTCAGTGGATGAGGTGAGAGTGGGTTAGGATGATTTGTTCACCCACACTCCTTCCATCTTTTGTCTACATCTTCACCTCTTAGAGTCCTCCACTGGATACTCTGCATTAGGCCAGCAAAAGAGGGAAGGAAAGCCCATGGAAAGTCACATTTGAGATCTCACTGTGGCCCATATTCCATTGGCCAAAGTCAATCACATGACCCACTAAAATGCAAGAGAAGCCAGGGAAGGGTTCTAATGGTAAGTATAGGAGGAAAGGAAATGGAGTCTGACAAACACATAATAGAAGTACAGTCAAAGCAGCAGCACCTGGTAAGCAAACATGACCAGAGAACATGAAAGCACTAAGTCCCTGAAATTGAAAGAGTTCCCACAGAACAGGAAAAGATCAAAGAAAAGAAACTATGGAAGGTTTGGAGGGAAGACACTAATGTCATGTGGCTCTATCTCAATGTCTAAAGAGCAGCCTGTCTCAAAACTATACGGGAAAGCCCTGTGAATGGCATATGAAGGAAAGATAGAATATACCTTGGAGGATCCAGTAAGGATCCAATAATAAGTGGCAGCAAATAACAATGATGAACATAAAAACAGGGGGAAACACTGTCAATATATGCTCCATGGTGCAAGTGCCTGTACCAGAGTGGCCAAGACAAGCCCTAGCTACTGTTGGCCAGTAGCTTCCAGAAAGAAGGAAAGAGAAGATATGATAGCTTAAGGGAGGCAGAGCCAGGCTAGACAAAGAAGGAGGACAGTGGAAGAAAATTCCTGGCCACCTCCAAAATTCAATATTATATTTGGAACTGTAAAGACACAGGAAAGTGGCCCAGAGTCTTCTCTATCTGTTCCCAGTGGCTGTGAGGGGTGAGGTTGTGGACTCAAGTACCCCTTCTTTCTGGGCTCTCTCCGTGTAATAATGTAACCATATTACATATATGGTTGCATAGTGCCTAACAGTCAAAAACTTCTTAATGTAGATTTGTATTTCCCAAGGTTCCAGAAATGCCTAGAGAGGAGTAGAAATCATGCCTAGAACTAAACCTGAGAAAATTTATAAAGTATTGCAATTTGTACATACATTTCTTGGGAAATCTCAATTGGAAATAGACCCTTCATTCTTTCCTTGAAAGGTCAGTTGGTCCAAACTACTCAGATAGAAGTGATTTCTCAGAATATGCCTATGGAATATTTTCCATCTTTAGCATCTCAAAAGTCCAAAGTAATTTAGGGACAATTAACCAAAATCTGCTCTCTGATTCTTGTCCCAGTCTCAAAGCTTGTCTCATCAAACATATGAAAGATAACTGTTGCAAAATCCATTTGTCAGAAGTATCCATGTGGCTAAAAATGGCCAAATCAAGACATTTTGAAGCTTCAAGATGAAATTGGGTCATTAATTGATGCTAAGCTTTGTTTCCCTGTATCCAGGTGGCAATGCACTTAGGAAAAGAGAGGAAGTAAAGAAACATTATGTATCAAAAGTACAAAAGTTCTGTCTCTTTAAGGTAGTGCAGAGCTCAAAAGATGGCCACTGAAAACCAGTGTCTGCTCTGCTTTGTTTAGTTGTGGTTCCTATTGCCATCACAGACATCTCTTCTTCAGTTACCTTCAGAGATATTGTAGCACCACAAAATGAGTATCCAGATGTGGCCAAATGAAGACCAATTCCCAGAATGAGTCCTTATTTCATTCTTTCCCAATCTGCATAACTTGGGTAGGCTAAACAACACAGAATGAGAGGCCCACTCCTGCTCTCCATGCCAGTAGTTCTCAACCAGGAGAAATTTTGGTCCCAGGGCACATTTGGCAATGTCTAGTTGGTGGTTTGAACCTACCAGCCACTCTGTGGGAGAAAGATGAAGCAGTCTGCTTCCATAAAGACATACAGCCTTCAAAACCAACAGCCAACATTATTCTCAATGGAGAGAGACTGAAACCATTCCTCTTGAGAATAGGAACCAGACAAGGATGCCCTCTATCACCACTTCTATTCAACATTGTACTGGAAGTCCTAGCCAGGGCCATAAGGCAAGAAAGGGAAATCAAAGGCATCCAAATTGGTAAG
>NW_006921819.1:1100250-1117747 GCF_000298275.1 Orycteropus afer afer | reverse complement strand
GCCCAAACAGCAGAAGAGAAGCCAGATGATTGGGACCTTCTAAAAATTAAATTTTTATGTGCTTCCAAAGATTTCTCCAAAAGAGTCAAAAGATTACCTATAGATTGGGAAAAAGTATTTGGTAATGACATATCTGACAAGGGACTTATCTCTAGCATTTATAGAAAACTCCAACACCTCAATAACAAAAAGAAAAACTATCTATTAAAAAATGGGCAGAAGACATAAATAGACACTTCACCAAGGAGGATATTTAAGCAGCCAACAAATATATGAAGAAATGCTCACGACCATTAGCTATTCGAGAGATACAAATCATAACAACGAGATACCATCTTGCTCCAGCACTAGTAGCAAAATTCAACGAGATAGAAAATAACAAATTCTGGCTAAGTTGTGGAGAGATTGGGACTCTCATACACTGCTGGTGGGACTGTAAAATGGTACAACCATTGTGGAAAGCACTATGACAGTTCCTTCAAAAGTTGAAACTAGAAATACTATTAGACCCAGCTATTCCATTACTAGGTATATATCCTAAAGAAGTGAGAGACATGACAAGAACAGATATATGCACACCCATGTTCATCATGGCACTATTTACAATAGCCAAAAGATGGAAACAACCTAGGTGTCCATCAACTGAGGAATGGATATCCAAACTATGGTACATACACACAATGGAATTCTATGCAATGCTAATGAATAATGCAGAATCTGCAAAACACCACATAATGTAGATGAACTTGGAGGACATTATGCTGAGTGAAATAAATCAATCAGAAAAGGACAAATATTGTATTAGTCCGTTATTGTAAAAGTCAAGGAAAGGTTTATGTATGGAGGGACATTTTCTTCTTTGGTTACCAGAGGTAGGAGGGGAGGGTAGGGAACACTGTTAGATAGATAGAGATAAGTATTGATTTGGGTGAAGAGAAGGGCAATGTACCAAATGTGAGTGATCAGTATAGTGTCACTGAGGAAGAGAAAGATATAGAGAGGTATGTAGGAGGTGCAGACAGCAAAGATGAACTCTTTCTTACATATAGTACGGCATTGTCAATGAAGGCAAACATGGGTATATGGGTGGATAGATGGGTGGACAGGCTGAACTATTAAGTATGCCTATGAAGCAGGGAGTGTACCCAAGAACAGGTTTAGGGTTGGCAGACAATGGCCTCGTAAGTTTATGGTTATGATCTGAATTCCCAGGTGTATAGTAGAGCTAACAACGGGCAAGGTTGATCATAGCCAGCTACCAAGAAGGACTGAGTAGTTGAACCTGTGGGCTCAGGACCATAGTTGCAGGGGACGTCAAACTCAATTGGCGTAACATATTATGCAAAACATTGTTCCACCTCCTACTTTGGCGAGTAGCAACTGGGATCTTAAAAGCTTGCAAGCTGCCATCTAGATGCAGCGATGGGTCTCTCCTCATCCAGAGCAAAGAAGAATGAAGAAAACCAAAAATTCATGGAAGCAATTAGTCCTAGTGACTGGTACACCATCCGATCTGCAACCTATATGACTATGAGAACAAAAGAACTAGATGGTGCCCGGCTGCTATTGTAAACCACTTGAAAGGGGATCCATGTAGGAGATCCTGAATAGAGAGGGAGAACAAAGTGGAACAAACCTCAAAATCATTTGGAGAAAAAAAAAGGGGGCGCGGGGAGTACCAAATTTGCTGGTCTGATAGAGCCTGATGGAACCACTGAGACTACGGTCTCTAGCTGCCCTTTAGGTCTGGAATTGAACACACACCTGTGGCTTCCAGCCAAACAATAGACAGGCATAGGAGTTCAACATTTACCTGAGGTAGATACACTCCTTGGAGAGAACAATCATGGGAGAAAGAAGGGTTGCTTATGCACAGGGAGACAGCTCAGGCGGCAGGAGTGCATGGAGGGATGGACACAGGGGAAGAGGTAACTATCAGGAGGAAGTAGGAGGGGAGATGTTGCATTGTGGTAAATTGTGGTCAATGTCATGAGACAAAGTATATGTGAACTGCTGTATGGAAAGAGAATTTGCTCTGTAAATTTTCACCCAAATCACAATTTAAAAAGAAAAAAAAAAAGGGACATACAGCCTTGCAAATCCTTTGAGGCAGTTCTACTCTGTCCTATAGCGTCTCTGCCAGTCAGAATCAAATCCATGGCAGTGGGTTTGGTTTTTGGTTTGGAGACACTTTAAATTGTAAATACTGGGAAATGTTATAGTCATCTAGTGGGTACAGACTAGGGATACTGCTAAATATTCTAAAATGTATCAGGGCTGATCTACTAACTCCTTCCAACTATACCAAGTATGCAAACCAGTTCTGGGAGACAAAGATGACTCACTTCAGATGCCAAATTGTATGGTAGACAACAAATCTCACTCCACACATGAGCTGTGTCCTACGGAAAATTCACCTTCAGTTCAGTTCAGACCCTAACTACCCAGGCAGTTCTTCTCTGACTCTCATCCCCAGCCACCTAGAACTATGTCAGTTGGTACTGACATAATCTTAAGAGTCCACACACATAACTCCATCTACTTCATACTGGCAAACTCTCCCAGCTCTCTTGGGTCTGATAATTCACTGGAACAACTCACAGAATTCATGGAGAGGATACTATACCCACAATAACAGATTTAATGTAACCAAAACAAAACAAAACAAAAAAACAAATGAAAAGATGCATAGGGTGATGTCTGGGAGGGGTCACAACACATTTACATGTCCCAAGGGGAGATGCTATCCTCTCCTGTGCGTGGTCAACAACCAGGAAGCTCCATCTGAGACCTAGGGCTCAGAGCTCTTACAAGCCTCCCACATGACCATGATGGATTACATCAAGCTTTGTGAGGCATAGTCTGTATCAGGCTCCCAGATGGTCCCTCTTGGTCTGGCCAGTCCCTCCATATTAGCCTCAGGTGTCAGTATAGCTGGAAAGAAAAGGTCAAATAACTTTCAGCAAGGTGATTCAATACCTCAAAATGAAGAATAATCTAGCCCCAAATATCATTTATGCCAATGTTTAGAAACCCCACTACACTTCAAATTGCGATACTTCTTATGCCTACAAATCATCCTAAGAGATTTATTTTTCCTTAAACTCAAAGCTACTCAGACAGCCTCGTATAAGTTGAACCATCTCAGGTAAGAAAGTAATCTTCTTAGAGGAGAGTTTCCTAACCTGTTTTCTAGAACAGAAGTACTGCCACTGTGTGAACTTAAATAGTTGGGATTTTCTCTTTGGAAAACTCTTCCAGTGCCCTTTTGAGAAACAAGGGGCATGTATGCTTCACTTGTATATATTTATGCCATATTTTATTTCTCTCTCTGAGATGCATAGTGGCTTAGCCACAAAAGTATTAAGAAGTAGGTGAATGGATAGTATGGTGGACTATCGTTGTTATTGTTGTTATGTGCTGTCGGCCCCAACTCATAGCGACCCCTCCTTGGGTTTCCGAGGCAGTATCACTACAGAAGTAGGATTGCCCAAACTTCCTTCCGAGGAGTGGCTGGTGGGTTAGAATAATGGACATGGAGCAAAAATCTTTGTATCACATGTGTCACGTGACAGCCAGAGAGCACCCACTGTAGAAGAGGCACCAAAGAGCAATTGGAAAGAATGGCTCTGACATCAATAACTTTGGTCCTGCACAAGTGATGCTACTCATTGGGCAAGTAGCATGAACTCCCATTTGTAAAGAATGATCTAGCTACTGTCAGTGCTGAGCATACAACCTGCCAGTAGAAAAACCACAGTGGAACCCCCAATATGACACCAATTCTTGTGAAGACCAACTGCCTCTTTAGTGGTAAGTTGACCTCTTTGGGCCTCTTTCATCCTAGAAGACAAGTGGTTTATTCTCACATCGATGAACATGCATCTGAAGTTTAGGTTTGTCTTTTCTTTCTGGAGAGCCTCAGCCAGAACCACTGTCCATTTTAGACACTGTTTGATCCAAACATGAAGTCCCATATATTCTAGTTTCAGGACAGAGGACCTATTTTACAGCAAAGGGATATGAGGATGGGCACATGACCATGAGACTCAATGGCCATAGTACATACTACTCTACCAAGAAAAGGTTCTCCTGGTGGAGACTCGCACAGCCTGCTGAAGGCAAATCTAAAGGGCTATGTCATAGGCAACACTCTGTAAGAATAGGATGCCATCCTCAAGAGACACAGGATGCACATTAAATCAAAGATCTAGATATGGTACTGTACTCTCAAAAGGAAAAACAGATGTGTCAAGAGTTGAGGGGTAAAAGCAGTGGTGGCCCCATTTACCATCACTCCCAATGACCCACTTGGGGAATTTTAGTTTCCCTCCCTACCACTCTGGACTCTGCAGGATAAAAGGTCTTGGTTGTCAAAGGGAGCAGACTTTCACCAGGGATACAAGACAACTTTAATGGAATTATAAGCCATGGCTGCCCCTTGGGCCATTTGGGGTCCTTATGTGCAGGAAGCAGCATTCAAGAAAAGAAGTCTCCACTTTGGCCTTGATCATCAGGAAGAATTTGGGCTGCTATTACACATTGGTAGCAGAGAGGTAATAAGTTTGGATTCCAGATGATCTTTCTGGGCCTTTGTAGGTCCTTGCCTAATTGTGATCAGAAATGAGCAAGTACAGCAAGCCTGGCTCAAGAGAAGCATGGAAATCAGGGCCTCAGGCCCCTCAGGAGTGAGCATATGAGTCATGCCACTAGGTCGCACCACCAAGAGCAGAAGTGGTGGCTGAGGGTAAGAGGAATCTAGACCAATAACGAGGATGTAAACAATGAGATCATTTCCAGCCCTAAGACCAGCTGCAGCAGTGAGGACTGAAATGTGTACCACTAACCTTCCTCTCCTAAGTTTCCCCTCAGGCAGAAAGATCCACTAGAACTGTGGAGGAGCTGCTCCCCAAAATTGTATGGAGAAGTACACTGAGTGGCCCAAGAGGTGGTGGGCAATTAGATGCATGGCCCAGATCCTCCTTGAAGGAAGGACCTACTGCCCAGTGGAAGGGGGTCCAGTCAGCAGACAGCCCTCAGTGACTAGCTCCTTCAGGGCTTAACTCAGCTTGCCAAGGCATCCTTCACTGATGCTTGAGCAGAGGAGGCAGTAAGTGCCCAGAATTCTGGTCCACTGAGGTAACTCTAGCTGTCAATACTGACTCCAGGACTCTCTGTCTGGTTTGCAAGGGTTAATTAGGCTTCTTTGCACTCCACCTTTTTCTTCTGCTCAATCTTGCCTCTTTAATTTTCTTTTCACAGGAGTGTATCCTGCACTCCAAACTCTATCTCAGCATGTTTCCAGAAGACTCAAAGTGCAACACAAGCCACTGAAATTTGTATGGAAATGTGTTCCCCCAAGATCTACCTAACAAGGGTGTAGGAAGTGGGAAGGGGGACTTTGTCACCAATGCCCCCCTGTTAACCTCTGTGATAGTTGGAGTTGTGTGTCAACTTGGCTGGACCACAATTCTGAGTGGTTTAAGCAGTTGTGATGTGGGTTTTTCCCATAATGAGATCAGATATATGTTTTGAACAGTCAATCCATTGAAAGGGAGTTTCCCTAGGGGTGTGGCCTGCTTCCAATATATTTATGGACATCCTGGGAAAAATAGACACTCTTCTGTGGATGGAGACCCTGTTGTGCTGCCTACAACTGTCTGTGAGAGAACAATGCACCATTCAGCCTGGAGATCTTGGATTCATCATTCGTTGCAGTCAACAATAGGTGTACTGCCTGTCAACTTTGAGCTCACCAGCCCCTGTAACTAGGTGAGTTGGAAAAAGCCTTCAGCTTGATGTTTGATCCAAGAACTTGGGACTTGCCAGCTTCTGTAAGTGTGTGAGCCATTTTTCTAAGATAAATATTTCTTTCTCTCTCTCTCTTTCTCTTTCTCTTTCTCTCTCTCTCTCTCTCTCTCTCTCTATATATATATATATATAAGTATATATGCTTTACTGGTTTTGCTTCTCTAGAGAACCCAGCCTAACACATTTGATACCAGGAGTGGTTCTAGAGAGACAAAATCATGAAGATAAGCTTTCTAAATTGATTCTCACAGATTCTGGTTTGATTCTCCAATTTGATTAATCGTAAAGGCACTGGTGACACTGCCTGCATTAGTAAAGAGGGTGCTGCTAATCCATAGTGTGAGGTGGCAACATCGATATGCAAAAGAACACCACCAATAGATCAAGTATTTTTGAGAAGTGAGGTTCTGGGTGATCGTGTATTTGATATATTTCTGCAATTTTGCAAGCATGAGGAGTATAAGGAATCTGGTTGGTTGGTCCTACTTAGACTAGACAAAGTGATGAAAGAGTGAGATGATTTCAGGCTTCTGAGTCATAGCTCAAGCACCACATAAAAGACCTCAATGTTTCCAGTTGTGCTCTGAAAGAAAGGCTTATTTCTTCTAGTAACAGAGCTGATATTGCCAAAAAACAAACCCAGAGTCTTATAGTAAGGGTGGCTGAATTACAATGCCAATTGAATTGCCAACTCAGAATGGTGTCTGAAGTTAAAGTGAGGGCATTGATTGGGAAAAAAAATGGGATCCTGAAACCTGGAAGGGGGACATATGGGCAGACAGTCAAGAAGATGAGGTTATGGAGCTTGTAAATTTTGTTGAATCCTTCGCATCTAAAGGGATTACTGTAAAACCATTATCCCTACCACCTCCATTTGATGGGATTAACCCAACTGTTCCTGCTGGGTCATTGCCTGAGGCAGAGGCTATGGAAGACATTGCTCAATGTTCTCAGGAACTGCTCCCAAGCAACCATTGTGGCTGCTAGACCTATAACTAAAGTTAAGTTCAAGCAAGCCCCAAAATGTGAAATACAAAGTGTGACTGAGGAAGTGGTATGCTACACCCAAAAAGACCTACTTGATTTTGCTAACATGTACAGACAGAAACTTGCAGAATATGTATGGGAATGGCTACTGAGGGTACGGGATAATGGTGCAAGGAATGTAACATTCGATCAGTCTGAATTTATTGATTTAGGACCAGTAAGTACAGATTCTTAATTCAATGTTTCAGCTCAAGAGGTTAGGAAAGGATCTAATTGTTTATTTGGTTGGCTTACTGAAGCATGGATTATGCAGTGGCCTACCTTAAGTCAAGTTGAAGTACCAGACCTGCCTTGGTATAATGTAGAAGAATGTATCCAGAGGCTTGGGGAAATTGGCCTGTTAGAATGGGTTTATCAGATTAGACCCCTAGAGCCAGAAATGGAGAATCCAGAGGACACGACTTTCACCAGTATGGTAAGGAACAAATTTGTGAAGGGAGTCCCAGCATCCTTGAAGACTGCTGTGATTGCTATTTTATGTAAGCCGGATTTGACAGTGGGAACTGCCCTAATTGAATTAAGACACTTAACTACAAAGGAGCTGATTGGACCTCGTGGTAGTAAGTGACAAGTGGTAGGAGTTAATCAACAAAGAGAAGGTGGTCGTGGTTACCATAATGGACAGCAGAGTCAAAACAATAATCAGAATACTCTGAATCATGTGGAATTATGGGAGTGGCTACTTAGGCATGGTGTTCCTAGGAGTGAAATACATGGCAAACCTACTAAATATTTACTTGATCTGTATAGACAGAAGAATTCTAGGTCATGTGAACAGCAACCTAGATTGAATTGCCGGAATAGAGTCATGACCTCTCAATCAATTCCCAACCTTGAGTCAGTTTACAAACCCACAACCCCTTGAACAAAGGGGAGGCCAGGTCCCCTTAAGGAAGGACCCCACTACATTGCCAAAACTTTGCACTGTCAATCTTTCTCCTAGCCTTCCCCAAAGGGATCAGAGGCCTTTCACAAGAGTGACTGTTCATTGGGGAAAAGGACATAATCAGGCTTTTTGGGGATTACTGGACATGGACTCTGAAACTGACACTAATTCCAGGAGACCCAAAACATCACTGTGGCCCACCAGTCAGAGTGGGGGCATATGGAGGTCAAGTTATTGATGAAGTCTTAGCTCAGGTGCATCTCACAATGGGTCCAGTGGGTCCCCAAACCCATCCTGTAGTGATTTCTCCAGTTCCAGAATGGATAATTGGAATAGATATACTGAACAATTGGCAGAATTTCTAAATTGGGTCCCTGGCATGTGGAGTAAGGGCTATTATGGTAGGAAAATCCAAGTGGAAGCCATTAGAACTGCCTCTACCTACAAAAATAGTAAATCAAAAGCAGTACTGCATCCCTGGAAGGGTTGCAGAGATTACTGCCACCATCAGGGACTTGAAGGATGCAGAGGTGGTGATTCCCACCATATCCTCATTTAATTCACCTATTTGGCCTGTGCAAAAAAACAGATGAATCTTAGAGAATGACAGTCGATTATCAATAACTTAATCAGGTGGTGACTCCAATTGCAGCTGCTGTTCCTGATGTGATTTCATTGCTGGAACAAATTAGTACATCTCTTGATACTTGGTATGCTGCTATTGATCTGGCCAATGCCTTTTTCTCAATATCCATTTCAAAGACCATCAGAAGCAGTTTGCCTTCAGCCAGCAAGGCCAACAATATACTTCCACAGTGCTTCCTCAAGGCTAAATCAACGCTACAGCCCTATGTCGTAATTTAGTCTGTAGGGATCTTTATTGCCTTTCCCTTCCACAAGACATCATACTTGTCCATTATATTGATGACATTATACTGATTGGACCTAGTAAGGAAGAAGTGTTGATGACTCCAGACTTATTTGTGAGACACCTGTGTGCTAAACCCATTGCTGTCAAGTCGGATTAGACGCATAGCGACCCCTCCTTGGGTTTCCAAGGCAGTATCACTGTCGAAGTAGATTGCCCAATCTTCCTTCAGAGGAATGGCTGGTGGACTTTAACTGGCAGCCTTCTGGTTAGCAGTCAAATGCCTTAGGCACTATGTACCAGCACTCCCACCCGTGTGCTGAATGGAAATGGAACCACTGCCGTGGAGTTGGATCTTACTAGCAACCTCTCCTTGGGTTTCTGAGGCAGTATCACTATAGAAGTAGATTGCCCAACCTTCGTTCCAGGGAGTAGCTGATGGGTTTGAACCGCCATCCTTCTGGTTAGCAGTCAAGTGCCTTAGGCATTATGCTACCAGAGCTCCTTGTGTGCTAGAAGGTGGAAAATTAATCCAACAAAAATTCAGGCACCTTCCACTTCAGTGAAATTTCTGATGGTCCAATGGTGTGGGGCATGTCAAGATATTCCTACTATAGTGAAGGATAAGTTATTGTATCTGGCTTCCCCCACAACTAAAAAGGAGGCACAACATCTGGTGGGCCTCTTTGGATTTTGGAGGCAACATATCCCTCATTTGGGTGTGTTTCTTCAGCCTATTTATCAAGTGACTCAGAAAGCTGCTATTTTTGAGTGGGGCCCAGAACAAAAGAAGGTTCTGCAATAGGTTCAGACTGCTGTGAAAGCTGATCTCACTTGGGCCATATGAACCAGCTGATCCAATGGTGCTTGAAGTGTCTGTAGCAGATAGAGATGCTGTTTGGAGTCTTTAGCAAGTCCCTATTGGTGAATCACAATGGAGATCCTTGGGCTTTTGGGAAAAAAGCCCTGCCATCCTCTGCAGATAACTACTCTCCTTTTGAGAAACAGCTTTTGGCTGTTACTGGGCTTTAGTAGAGACTGAATGTCTCACCATGATGCCTGAGTTGCCCATCATGAACTGGGTGTTGTCTGACCCACAGAGTCATAAAGTTGGATGTGCACAGCAGCACTCCATCATTAAATGGAAGCAGTATATCAGAGATCGGGCCCAAGCAGAACCTGAAGGCACAAGTAAGTTACATGAGGAAGTGGCATATGGTCTCCACTCCAGTTACATTACCTTTGCTCTCCTATGGCCTCATGGGGAGTTCCTTATGATCAGTTGACTGAGGAAGAGAAAACTCATGTGTGGGTTGCAGATGGTTCTGCATGATATGCAGGCATCACTCAAAAGTGGACAGCAGTGGCACTGCAGCCCTTTTCTGGGACTTCCCTGAAGGACAGTGGTGAAAGGAAATCCTCCCAATGGGTGGAACTTCGAGCTATGCATCTGGCTGCTCACTTTGCATGGCACAAGAAGTGGCTAGATGTATGATTGTATAAGGATTCCTGGGCTGGGGCTAATTTCTTGACCAGATATCTGGGACTTGGAAGGAGTATGATTGGAAAATTGGTGACAAGGTTGCATGGGGAAGAGGTATATGGATGCATCTTTCTGAATGGGCCAAAGGAGTAAAGATATTTGTGTCTTGTGTGAATGCCCACCAAAAGGTGACCTCAGCAGAGGAGGACTTTAAAAATCAGGTGGATAGGATGAAATGTTCAGTGGAAACCAGTCATCTTTTTCCCCAGCTACTCCTGTCACTGCTCAATGGGCTCAAGAAAAAAGTGGCCATGGTGGCAGGGATGGAGGTTATGCATGGGCTCAGCAACATGGACTCCCACTTACCAAGGATGATTTGGCTACCACCACTGCTGAGAGCCCAAAATGCCAGCAGCAGAAACCAATACTGAGTCCACAATATGGAACCATTCCTCAGGGTGGTCAGCCAGCAACCTGGTGGCAGGTTTATTACATTGGACTACTTCCATCATGGAAAGGACAGCATTTTGTTCTTACTGGAATAGATAGTTATTCTGGATATGGATTTGCCTTCCCTGCACACAGTGCTTCTGCCAAAACTACCATCCGTGGACTTACAGAATGCCTTATCCACCATCATGGTGTCCCACACAGCATTCCCTCAGATCAAGGGACTCACTTCATAGGAAATGAAATGCAGCAATGGCCATATGCTCATGGAATTTACTGGTCTTACCATGTTCCCCATCATCCTGAAGAAGCTAGTTTGATAGAATGATGGAATGGCCTACTAAAAACACAATTATGGTGCCAGCTAGATGGCAATACCTTGAAGGGCTGGGGCAATGTTCTCCAGAAGGCTGCATATGCTCTAAACCAGCATCCAATATACAATGCTATTTCTCCCATAGCCAGGATTCACGGGTCCAGGAACCAAGGGGTGGAAATGGTAGTAGTAGCACTTATTACCCCTAGTGACCCACTCAAAATAATTTTGCCTCCTGTCCCTGCTACCCTGTGCTCTGTGGATCTGGAGATCTTAGTCCCAAAAGGAGGAACACTCCCACCTGGATAATACTGATTGCATTGAACTGGAAGTTAAGAATGCCACCTAGCCATTTTGGCTTCCTCATGCCTCTGGATCAACAGACAAAGAAGGGCATTACTGTACTATTTGGTATGATAGATGCTGGTTACCAAGGGTAAATTGGATTGACATTGCATAATGGAGGTAATGAAGAATATGTGTGGAATACAGGAGATTCTTTAGGACGTCCCTTAGTACTATCATGCCCTGTGATTAAAGTCAATAGAAAATTACAGAAACGCAACCCTGATATGACTACTAATGGCCCAGACCGTTCAGGAATGAAGGTTTGGGTCACCCCACCAGGCAAAGAACCAGAACAAGCTGAGGTGCTTGCTGAGGGCAAGAGAAATATGGAATGGGTAGTGGAAGAAGGTAGTTCTGAATATCAGCTACGACCATGTGACCAGTTGCAGAAATGAGGACTGTGATTGTTATATTTATTCATTATAGAAGTGCATGAAATATTTTTGTTTCCTTCTGTTATGAACTATGAAATGTAAACAGGGTTAATGTGTTTTGGTTGTACCTGTGTTAGTGTACCATGTTAGGTGCAAATATGACTTTATAATTGTCCTTATTTAGAGATTATATATGGTTAAGGAGATGTGTACAACTGACAAGTTGACAAGGGGTGGACTTTGATAGTTGAGCTGTGTGTCAACTTGGCTGGACCACAATTCTGAATGGTTTAAGCAATTGTGATGTGGGTTATTCCCATGACGAGATCATATGTATATGTTTTGAGCCACCAATTCATTGAAAGGGAGTTTTCCTAGGGGCGTGGCCTGCTTCCAATATATTTATGGACATCCTGGGAAAAGAGGCACTCTTCCATGGATGGGGATCCTGTTGTGCTGCCTACAACTGTCTGTGAGCGAACAATCCACCATTTGGCCTGGAGATCTTGGATTCATCATTCTTTGGAGTCAACAGTCAGTATACTGCCTTCCAACTTTGAGCTGATCAGCCCCTGTAGCTGTGTAAGTTGGGAAAAGCCTCCAGCTTGAAGTTCAATCCAAGAACTTGGGACTTGCCAACTTCTATAAGTATGTGAACCATTTTCCTAAGATAATTTTTTTTTTTCTCTCTCTCTATAGATAAGCTTTACTGGTTTTGTTTCTCTAGAGAACCCAGCCGAATGCAACCTCCAAATTGATACTAAAGTAAAATCAAGGGTAACTGAATGTCAAGGATACAATAAGAAAGGTACCACAAATGTTCAGCTTGCACCCTAAGGTACATCTGTGGAAGGGTCAAGGGGAGTGGTTTCCAGGCAGCCATCCTAAGCCTTGATCAGGAGTTGGCAAACTTTTTCTGTAAAGGGCCAAGTAGTAAATTTTTTTGGCTTTACAGGCCATATGGTCTCTGTTGCAATATTCAGCTCTGACATTGCAGCACCAAAGCAGTCTTAGACAATAGGTAAACCATGGTCTTGGCTGTGCTTCAGTAAAACTTTATATACCAAAATAGGCAGCAGGCCAATTTTACCCACAGACCATTGTGTGCAAACCCCTGGTTTCAATGAACATTTGGACAGAGAAAACATAGACTCATTGCATGAGTATGCACTCTTGTCTTCTTAAATTCTGCTAGTTTGAGTCTTCTCCTCTATCTACTGCCTCCTTTAGGTAATTTTATCATCTGGAAATGGATCAGACCCTTACCTCAATAGGATGGAGTTAGAGGTGGTTTCTTGCTATTTTTCATTGCAACTCACAGTAAGAAATACATTTTACATTACAATCCAGTACACACATCATAATACCAGCAGTTCACACACACACAATACCAATATGCAACACTTTTATTTTTCAAATCATGGTTTAAAAGCTTTCTAGTAGACAATGAAATATAATTGAAATCAATTTGATAAAATACTGAGCAGCAATATTTTAATGTATTAATGAAAGGATAGGAATGGAGTGGAACAGAATAGGTTAGAACAGAATAGAAAGGAAAATATCAAAGTGCACCATGCATGTGTAGAAAGGGCAGTACTGCCTCATAATTTTTTTATTGAAGTTGTATGTGTTTATGAATGTGTGTGTGTGTGATGCCAGAATTGAATGTAAAATGTATTTCTTCAGTTAAATCATAGTCAGAAAAGTTTGAGAGACAATAACTTATAACAATCACCCCCATTTGCTGTACCCCAGGGATAATACTAACTATGACCAGATTTGCTGACCTTTGTTTAAAGGTTTCCTGTGACCAACTGGATTATCCATTATCTAGCAATACTTGTTCAGGTATTTTTTTTCCAAAAATGTCTCCTCTTCAAAACATTTTCTTATTGCTTTAAGATTTTTTAACACTCTCTTTTGGCCCCTCTTCAATGCACTTTTTATGACTCAGTTGCCAGTGGAGAGCTCAGGTATCAACTGTTAGGCCTGCTGTGATTTCACTCATGTTTAATTAATTCAAGCTGTCCATTGCTTTCAAGTTTCTACATGTGTTGGCAGTGTGTCCCTAAAGCATCAAGGCTCAGGGCTTGGGAGAGTCCTTTGGACCATAATCCACATGGAAAAGTCTCCTTTGGGTTTCAGAGCCTTCTTCACTGAAGTATCCTTTTCCCACCTTTTTGTGTCTGACCACACTTCTGGTGAAGCCTCTCACCTGGGATTGACAGACAGCTTCTGTATGACCATGGGCTGGACATAGAGTAATGTCCTTCCTTCCTGCTCAAGGCTGACAGATGTGTATGTACAATCCAATTGGGAGTGGCTCACATTCAGAGTGCCAGAAATGTGCCCCTGAATGCACTACAGGCTGGGCTCAGGGCTTGCACCTCCTGGGAGCATTGGCCCCTCAACTTAGTCTCTGCCTGCTGTTCACTTTCTAAGCCAGTGCTCATTCTATCTGTGCATGAAGTTAGGGCAAGGAGATCACCAGAGTATCAGAAGTCAATTATGAAAACTAGCCTGATACCAGGAAAAGTTTCTTCAACTTGCCTCCCAAAACCTAAATGGAATGGATTTGACTGTGGGTTATGTGATGAACTGAGCATACTTCTCTTGTATGTGCTTGGTGTCTTACATGGCAATGGCTCCTTATGATAGTAATGAAGGTATAAAAACATCACTACCTGTTAGCTTGAGACCATTTCAATTCCTAACAGGATTCAGGAAAACAGACAATACCGTGTCTTTTTCCTCTTTCTTCTTTTTATTTTGATAAGAACTCATTTCAAAATGCCTTAAGCAGATATATTTAATCTCATGTTTAATTTCAAGAAATATGTCACAGAGAAACTATATAGCCCTCACCAGGTAAAGTTGCAGGTAACTTACATGAAAGTTACAAATAGAAGTTTTCAGCATTTCCCATATTACTCTTTACTTCCTCAAACTAATTACACAGGCCTGAGCTTTCTATCCAAATACCAAGTCATCATTTTAAAACTGGCAAAAACATGAAGTAAATAATTATTTTTCATGCAAGATAAATTTTAAGATGCACAGACACAACTTTTTGGTATTCTCCATCTCAAACCAGACATAAACAACCTGTCTGGCAAAGAACAGCAGTAATGGAAAGCCCTCTTTCCCTCACACACACTCTCAGTAACTGGAAATAACTCCCCCTCCTGACTGATGAGCATGGTGCTTTCCCCATGAAAACACAGCCTAACCAAAGAGAAAGCTTGCTAATACCATCTGTGTTTGGATCTAGAACACAAGGAGATAGATGGCTCCCAACTGAGGCTGCAGAATCTGCTCTTGACTCCACTTCAGCGATAAATGGGAAGACAAACATATTTGGTTTTGGCAGGTTGCCACTTTCTATTTGCACAGTTTTAGATTCTATGGTGGATATTTAGGTCTCATTTTTGGAAGCCAATAAATTTTTGGCACTTAAATGTTTTTCCTCTCCATTTTCCAGAAACAAATTATGATATTAATATAAAGAACCTAAGCAAAGCAGATGACACACCTCCTCCACTTCACTAAAAATAGTGTGAAGTAACAGCTATGGATGATGGCTTACTGTGTGAGCAGGACCTGGGCTCTGTGAATCCTGTCCAGAGTGTTTAGAGGAAGCTGTGCAGGCAGTCAGACCCCAGGACACCACCCAGAATGATGTTTCTCAGACTAAGCTGAGTGGTCCCAGGAGAGAGAGGGCAAGTAAAGACTACCTCAACCTTTGCAGTCCTTCCAGGACTTCTATGGCCTTGAAGGCTCAGGACATGCTGGCTCCAGGAACTATCTGTGCAAACATCTCTCCATAACATAACCTCCTCAACTTACTTCCAGTCACTCGTTGTTCATATTGTTTATGAATTAATAATGGGAGTCTTGGGAGGACTCAACAGGGCTCCACATGATTGGCTATAAGTGAGGGGTGATGGTGACATTGCACAGCACTGGCATGAGAGGAACACAGAACCCAGCACACATGAAATACTACTCATTCAATGGGGTCACACCAAGGGGGTGACACTGACCACATGGCCATGAGAAGAGTACACAGCATAGCACACATGAAGAACTTCATTGATAGGAGGTGCCCCAAGGGTGAATGGCATTGGAAAGTCCATGTGAGTTGGTTCACAGATGACCTTATCCTTTCAAAAGAAGGTCTGTACAGAATGAGAACCAAGGGCCAAGGCATGAGTTCTAGAGTATTCAGAGTCATAAACTTAGGAAACAATGGAGTTGGAAAACACTCTAAAATCATCTCACTCAAGTCTCATTTTACATTTCACAGAAATGGAAACTAAGTGGTTAAATGACTCATCCCTTGTCACAAGGAAAAGCCAGAACTCAAATCCAATTGCTCCAGTTTCAATCTGATGACTCAGCACTCTTGTCTAAATAAATAAATAAATGATAAATAAATAAATATATGCCTTAAAATATAAATTATACAGACAAAATTGAGTTACTGTTTTCAAATTTTCAAAAATGCAATCAAGAGCAAAGTGAATTTGATTTGAACACAGGATTCCAGTATTGGGGATTGAAGTCATAATGACTTTTGTGCCTTTGTTGTCTGTCAGGAAAAAGTTCAGCACAGTGGGAGACTTGGTTATTTGCATCCATTCCACTATCTGAAAAATAGCAGCTTATCAGCCAAGTTGATCTCCAAGGGTTCTATTTCACCATAAGGAGGGCATGCTTGTGACCAGTTGGAAAGAAAGAATTTTCTGAACTTCTTAAACATGACAGCTACTGTTAAGTTGAATCTCTTTATCAAGCTATCATGGTAAAAATGAAGAATTAGGAAATAAAGAAAGTGAACTCTAGAGAAGAGAAACAATCTTGTTATAAAATCATAGACAGTTGATGAGAAAAGAGTGGGATTTGTCACACATTCAAAGCACAAACTGAAGATGTAATCTTTCTGGCAGTGTCATGAAGTGGGAGAGTAGGAATATAAGAATGTTTTATGGTTTCTCTGAGGATAAGAAGACCAAACACTAGGGAGGCGGCTCAAGTCTCAGGGACTCCAGGAAGATGCAGAGACTCTTTCACATAAACTTTCTTTGATAAAACCCAATTCTCTGTAAAATTAAAGTGGCTGCTGGTTTCTGGGGAGCATGGCTGGCACTCAGGGGTCTGTGCTAACCATAGCTGGAGGCATACTATGTCCCCCAGGGAGAATTCTTTCTATGATAGGGACCCTGCCAATGTCTGCCTGACATCCGAGTGCCCTGCACAGCAAGGTCTTGACGTGTCAGCAGCAGCACCAGCTAGATCAACCAAGTCAGTGAGAGAGTTTAGCCATTTAAAAAAGTAAACCCTCTGTTCTCTTCAGTTTGCTTGGCTGGTGAAACAGATCCAGCTATGTCTTACCATGTTTGGCTACTTTAACCTGAGGATTCAGAGCAGACTAACTATCCACAAAATGTGAAAATAATTCCCCTTTAAGAAACTTCTGTTTCTCTTTTATAATTTTCCCAAAGTCAATATAAACTTTCAGGCTAGATATAAGCCAACTTGAACATCAATACATGACTCACCAGATGTGAAAGGGTCCAGGTCAATATATAGTTAATGCTGACCCTGCTTAATCTGTCCTATGGTGGATTTCTTTGTGTGCTTGAGTCTTGAGAGTTGAAAACTAAACAAACAATTTGTAAAAGAAGGAGTCTAAGTGTGTTCTCTTGGCACAGGCTGAGGTCTACCAGGCTGGAGACTGTGTTTGCCAATGCAGCCCATCAGATTGCCCTGGCCTCCTCTGTCAACCCTTTGCCAGTTTTAACAGAAATTCATATTCAACTGACAGAGGCAGTCAAAGGCAACTGCTTTCCCCAATCTCTAATTACTCAGGAAGTTCTATGTTAGGGCTTGTCTCTGACCTGTCTTTGCT
>NW_006921819.1:1093691-1100150 GCF_000298275.1 Orycteropus afer afer | reverse complement strand
TATATACACATATGTATATGAGCTCTGGTAGCATAGTGGCTAAGGTACTTGACTGCTAACCAGAAGGCTAGTGGTTCAAACCCACCAGCTACTCCTCGGAAGGAAGATGCGGCAATCTACTTTCATAGTGATACTGCCTCAGAAACCCAAGGAGGGGTCGCTATGAGTCGGGTCCAACTCGACGGCATATAACAACAACAACATATATATATATATATATATATATACACATATATATAGGACTTTCAGGATTTTATAAGGTGACACTGGGTAAGTCCTTGGAGTTACCCAGATTTATTTAGGGCAAAACCATCATGTACATGAAGCATTTTATGAGGGGTTTTATAGTAAATCCCAAACCTGTATCTTCAGTGCTGATTTCTCATCTGAGACTATGACCTGCAGGCTTAACCACCTACTGGGCACATCCACTGCGATCAAGAGGTCTAAGGGTAAACCAATCACTTTCATTTCAACACAATCATTGTCCTTCCTTTATGCTCCTTATTTCATAAATGGAGCCCCCATTGGCCATTATTCAAGCCAGAAATCTGGTAGTCATCCTGTTTCCTACTCCAATTAATCCTCTAATCTTCTCAAATCTATTTGCCTAATATTTCTCGAAGTGGCCACTTGTCCACCCTGTCCACAGCTACTTCTTAGATTAAGGTTACCATCCTCTCCCACCTGCATTAGTATAACAACTTCCTCACAGTTTTGTCTACCTCTAATATCGGCCCCTCCAACCCTTTCTCTATACTAGCCAAAAGTGAGCTTTCTAATGCAAAGACTGTTATCAAGTCACCCTCTTTTTCACAACATTGTAGTACTTCATTGCCTTCATGATAATGCCCAAAATTCTTAAGGTGGCTCTTGGACATTCATTCAATAATATTAGTTCAGTTTCTTTAATTCTTCTCTGTGCCAGGCCCTGAGAATAAAGGTTAGCCAAGCAGGTATGGTCCCTACCCTCAGGAAACTCAGGCTAGTGGGGAGCCAGGACTACACACACAATTACATCAGTCAATATCTAATGACAAGCTGTGATTGGCACTGTGATAGAACATAAAACAGTAAGGGTCAGAAAACTCTCCAGAAGAAGCAAGGAGATGGTGAGGAAAAGTTTTCCAGATAGAGAAAACATCATTTGTAAAATCCCCTTGATAGGAGACAGCATGCATTTGAGAAACTAGAAAGAAGGTAAACATAGCTAGAGTGGAAAAGCCAAGGCAAAATAGGGCGTGAGATGACACTGCAGAGGTAGGGAAGGACAAGATCACACTGGGCCATCAGGCCATTAAGAAAACAATGCCAAGTTCTTCTATCATGTGTAACAGAATCAATGGGATTGGGGTTCTGGAGGACCCTGAGATTTGGGAAGTATGAGTCTGATCTTTGGATATGTTGAATTTGAGGTGATTTGAATGATCCTGGGAATGATGTCATGTGAATATATTTCTAAAGCTCAAAAGGGAGACTACAAATGGACATATGCGTTTGATAAATGTGCTATACTTCTTGACAGTCTCTCTCATTTCCCCCACTCTCTCATTCTACACTTCAGACACATTGACCTACTTGCAGGTCAACAAATCCTTCATGCCCTCTTCCTTTGGAGCCTTGCATACATAGGCCCTACATCCAGCAACACTATCTCCAGCCTCCACCCATTCCCTAGCCAATGATTCCCTGCAGGACTTAGCTTCAACAATGGCCCTGTAGAATGTGCTCCCAAAGCACCTGAACTTATCCCTAGAATATAGTGATCTTCTGTATTGAGATTTCCAATTTTCCTATCTTTTCTCATCACTAGACACCAATTTCCAAGGCATGTGCTCAGTAAAGATATTTTAAGTAAAAGAACAATGAAATATTTATTTGTCCAAAGAATCAAGAAGTTCTACAAACCATGAGCAAGATAAATATAAAGAAATATATGCCTAGAGATATCACAATAAAACTGCAGAAAACAAAAGACAAAAAGAATATCTTCAAAGCTTGTTGTTGTTGCTATGTGCCATCAAGTCAGATCTGACTCATATTCAAAAGCAGCCAGAGGGGGGGAAAAATACTTTCAAATAATCAATCTTACCACTTACCACTTAGCTTTTTTCAACCAAAAGTCTGAAAGAGAGAAAGCAGTAGAATAGTATCTATTAAGGGAAGAATTAAGTTAGCTACCAAACTAGGAACTCTGGTAGCATAGTGCCTAAGGCACTTGACTGCTAACCAGAAGGCTGGCGGTTCAACCCACCAGCCACTCCTTGGAAGGAAGGTTGAGCAATCCTACTTCCGTAGTGATACTGCCTCAGAAACCCAAGGAGGGGTTGCTATGAGTCGTGCCAACTGGACGGCACATAACAACAACAACAACAATCAAACTAGTAGCACAGTGTACACAGCCAAATTATTTTCAAGAATGAAAATTAATTCAGAAAAAATATATCCAATATGGGTTTAATATCTAACATATATAGAAAATTTCAAGAACTATATATATATGTGTGTGTGTGTGTGTGTGTGTGTGTGTGTGTGTAAACAACCCACTTGAAAAATGGGTAAAGGACATGAACAGACACTTCACTGAAGAAGACATTCAAGTCGTCAACAAACATATTAAAAGATGCTCATGATCATTAGCATTAGAGAGATGCAAAGCAAAACTACATTGAGATACCATCTCACCCTGGGTAAAATGTTACTAATTAAAAAAAAAAAAAGAAAAAATGTTGGTGAAGACATTGGGAGATTAGAACTCTTAGCTACTGCTAGTGGGACTGTAAAATGGTACAACAACCATGGAAAATAGTATGGTGGTTGTGTAGTGTCTAAGGCACTTGACTGCTAACCAGAAGGCTAGTGTTTGAAACCCATCAGCCACTTCTCAGAAGTAATATTGGGCAATCGACTTCCATAGTGATACTGCCTTGGAAACCCAAGGAGGGGTCACTATGAGTTGGGTCCAACTCGATGGCAGTGAGAGTGAGTTTCCTCAAAAACCTAGAAATAGAAATACTTTATGATCCAGCAATTTCACTCCTAGGCACATACCCAAAAGAACTAAAAAAAAAAAAAAAAAAAAAAAAAAAAAACCAAAACCCACTGCCATTGAGTTGATTCTGACTTGCAGTGACCCTATAGGACAGAATAGAACTGCCCCATAGTGTTTCCAAGGTTGTAAATCTTTGCAGAAGCAGACTGCTTCATCTTTCTCCTGTGGAGTGTGTATGGTGGGTTTGAACTGTCATCATTTTGGGTAGCAGCCCAACACTTTAACTACAGAACCACCAGAGTTCCTAGGTATATACCTTGTTGTTGTTGTTGTTGTTGTGTGCCATCGAGTCGGACCCGACTCATAGCAACCCCTCCTTGGGTTTCCGAGGCAGTATCATTACGGAAGTAGATTGCCCCATCTTCCTTCCGAGGAGTGGCTGGTGGGTTTGAACCACCAGACTTCTGGTTAGCAGTCAAGTGCCTTAGCCACTATGCTACCAGATACCTTAGAAATATAATAAAAGAGACATGGGCAGACATGTGCACATCTAAGTTTATTGCAGAATTATTCACAAAAGGATGGAAACAGCCTAAATGCCTTTCAATGGTTGGATGAATAAGTGAAGTGTGGTGCACACATATACTGGAATACTATGCAACAATAAAGAACAATGATGAGTCCGTGAAACATATTATAACATGATCTGGAGTACATAATGCTAAGTAAAATAAGGCAATCACATAAGGACAAATATTGTATAATCCTGCTTTTATCAGAAGACAAGGACAGACATAAATCAATGTTATTGGTATTTATCAGGGAGAGGTGGGAGAGAGGAAATCCCTCTCTAGATTGCCACTAGAGCTCCCCTCTAGATTGTAGGTACTTGTTATTTCTGGTGATGGCAAAAGTAGCATTCAATGTGCTTGTAATAGGAACAGCTTGACTAGAGTAAATTATGCCACTAAGAAATACACAGGATAAAAGGATATTTGTGCTGAAGAATGTGACATAGAATTTGGCAACAACACCAACTGTAACCAATAAATGAGTATATGGTTACATATGTCTGTGTATAGGCATATACATGCATGCATGAGTAAGTTCCGATGTGTACATATGTGTGAACAGATAGATGTAGCTGTGTGTATATGTATGTAACTATATGTATATATAAGCACATATATATTCACAGAGGACATAATTACAGATACTTCTTGGACATAACCAAATACCTTGTGAGACTGGTTTTCTGGTTTTGAAGGTTTAGGACCTTAGTCTCATGGGATGATTCAGTCAATTGACATAATATAATCCACAAAGTTCAGATTCTGCATCCTAGGGACCTGAGTAGCATCTAGTGTCTTAAGAGTTTTCAAGCAACCATCCAAGATATAGCTATTGGTCTCTACTCATCAGGACCAAAAGAGAAAGAAGTAAACCAAAGTCTCAGAGAGGAAACTAGTTTAGAGAGTTAATAGCCTACAGGAGCTATGGCCTCAACCACCCTGAGACTAGAACTAAATCGTGTGTCAGGACCACAACAGATGAACCCTGAAGAAAAACATGAAATAGAACTCAAATTCTTAAAAAATACAGTCTTACTGGACTAGTTGAAAATAGAGGACTCCCTGAGACTATTGCCCTGAGATACTCTTTAAATCTTCAACCAAAATTATCCCGATGTCACCTTTTACTGAAATAACAGATTGCCACACAAAAAAAGATATTATTCATGAGTACAGTGCTCCATTAAAACACTACCTATACAAGACCAAAAGGTCAACAAGTACTCTAAAGCAAAGATGAGAAGTGGCAGGGAAACTAGAGCATTGGAAATAGATCAACCAGAGTGCAAAGTAAAATAATGTAGATGTATTGCGAAAGATGTAACTAATGTCAGTGAACAAATTGTGTAGAAATTGTCAAGTGGGAATCAAATTTGCTGTATAAAACTTCACTGACAACACAATAAAATGCTATTTTTTTAAAAAAAAAAAGTGAAAGTTAAAGACATTTTTTACCAACAAAAGCTAAAGTATGCAAGTTGCCGGTAGACGCTCACTAAATGAAATACTAAAAACATTCTTCAGGTTGAAGGAGTTGATCCCAGATAGAAGGTCAAAGTTAACAATAACCCACTGCCATCCACTCAATGCTGACTCATAGTGATGCTATAAGACTGAGTAGAACTATCTCATAGATTCCAAGGCTGTAAATATTTATGAAAACAGACTGCCTTATCTTTCTCCTATAGAGCCGTGACTGGTGGGTTCGAAATGCAGACCTTTTGGTTAGCAGCCAAATGCCTTAACCACTGTGCCACCAGAGATCCTTAGATCAGAGATAACCAAAACCAAACTCACCACTGTTGAGTTGGATCCGATTCACAGAGACCCCTCCTTGGGTTTCCAAGGTGGTATCACTATGGAAGTAGATTACCCAACCTTCCGTCCACTACACCACCAGAGCTTCCAGATCAGAGATAACACATAATAAAAATGTTGATAAATATGCATGAATACTGACTGTATAAAAAAGTAATTTTATGTCTTAGCAGAAGGTATATGTCTTTATGTCTTAGCCACAGGGATCCAGGTAAGTGTGGTTGGAGAGGTTTCCAACAGTTAAGGGAGACAAACTTGTCTGTCAGTTTGTCCTACTATGGTGACGTGTTGCTGTGAGTCTTGAGGCTGTGCCACTGGTGTTCAAACCCAGTGGGGTGCACATGGTGGACAAGTATCAGCCCAGTTTTCAGACTGAGACAGACTAGGAGGAAGGAGGAGGCCATCCACTTTTCAAAGAATTGGCTGGGGAAAACCTTATGAATAGCAGAGAAACACTGTCTAATACGTTACTGTGCAACTTTATGAATAGTCCAGAAACATTGTCCAATGCAGAGGAGGAAGATCAGGAGGACTGGGCAAGAGCTGCATTATCAGAGTAAAATCAGCCTTATTCATATGGATAAGGTAAAGTTTTGAGACCTCATTTGTTGACCTCCTCAAATTGGGGAGAAACAGAGGCAAACATCCATTAATAATCAGAACATGGAATGTACAAAATATGAATGTAGGAAAATTGGAAGTTGTCAAAAATGAAATGGAACTCATAAAGACTGATATCCTAGGCATTAGTGAACTGAAATGGACTGGTTTTCACCATTTTGAATCAGACAATCATATGATCTATAAGGCCAGAAATGACAGCTTAAAGAGGAATGACGTGTCATTCATCATCACAAAGGATGTTTCAAGATCTGTCCTGAAGTACAATGCTGTCAATGATGGGATAATATCCATACACCTAGAAGGAAGACCCATTAATATGACTATTATTCAAATTTATGCACCAACCATCAAAGCCAAAGATGAGGAAATTGAAGATTATTATCAACTTCTGCAGTCTGAAATTGACCAAACATGCAATCAGGATGTGTTAATTATCACTGGTGACTGGAATGC
>NW_006921819.1:1092166-1092731 GCF_000298275.1 Orycteropus afer afer | reverse complement strand
CACAGACCCTCTTCAACAAAGAAAAGGGAAACCAATTAACACAGACACAGAAGATAATCCTGGACCCCTGAGCATTGAAGGGAAGGATATAGAAGAGGACTAAACCCCAACTAGCAGAAGAATTAATGTGAAAAATACCAAAAAAGGAGACATACGGAGCTGTGGTCTGGCAGTGATCCTGAGTGATTCTGATGGCACAGACAGCTTGGAGATTCCCGAGTGGTAGTAGGACCTAAGAATTAACCTAAAAATCAGCCCTGCTAGCCAGGGACTGCATGGAGGACTGTATCTGGTGGCTGGGGAATAAATGGAGAAGGTGAAGAGAAAGGCGGGCTGAGCTGTGGACTTTGGCCGGACCAGAGGGCACCACCATTTTGAAGGCTTAAAAGCCACTTGACTGTTTTGGATATTTAAAGAGACAGTGCTCTCAGAGATTTCTTGGGCTTAAGAACAAGTTCTGCTATCCAGCAACCCCAAGGTCACTTCGGACTCACAAGACTGAAAAGGTACGACATTCCTCTCATTACTCTTATACCCCACACCTGCTTGGTGAACAGAGGTGTGG
>NW_006921819.1:1076063-1090426 GCF_000298275.1 Orycteropus afer afer | reverse complement strand
GCTGAGCAAATAATCTGAGAAGCTGGACTTTATGAAGAAAAACGTGGCATCAGGATTGGAGGAAGAATCATTAACAACCTGAGATACACTGATGATACAACTTTGCTTGCTGAAAGTGAGGATGACTTGAGGCACTTACTGATGAAGATTGAAGAACACAGTCTGCAGTATGGATTACATCTCTATATAAAGAAACAAAAATCCTCACAACTGGACCAATAAGCAGCATCATGATAAATGGAGAAAAGATTAAGGTTGTCAAAGAATTCACATTGCTTGGGTCTACAATTGATGCCAATGGAAGCAGCAGTCACGACATTAGATGACCTGTAGCACTGGGCAGGTCGGCTGCGAAGGAAGTCTTTCAAGTGCTGAGGAGCAAGGATGTCTCCTTGAGGACTAAGGTGTGCCTGACACAGGCCATGATATTTCCAATCACCTGGTATGCATGTGAGAGCTGGACAATGAATAACGAAGACTGGAAAAGAGTTGATACTTTTGAGTTGTGGTGCTGGTGAAGAATGCTGAAAGTACCAGGGACTGCTAAAAGAACTAATAAATCTGTCCTGGAGGAAGTGCAGCCAAGATGCTCTTTGGAAGCAAGAATGGCCAGACTTCGTCTCACCTACTTTGGTCATGTTGTCTGAGGGGACCATTCTCTGGAGAAGGATGTCATGCTTGGTAAGGTGGAGGGTCGAGGAAGGAAGGGAATGCCTTCAACGAGATGGATTGACACGGTGGCTGTGACAATGGGCTCAAGCATAGCAGGGATCATGGAGCTGGCACGGGATTGGTCATTGTTTCATTCTGCTCTGCATGGGGTCGCTATGAGTCAGAAAAAACTCGACGGCACCTAACAACAACAACAAGCAGATGGTAAGAGAGGCCGTTTTCTTAAGTCAGAACACATAAGCATTAGTTATGAAGTTTACAAAAGAAAGGAGAAAAAAAAAAACCACACATTGAGAACCTATTTTCCAGATTTTTCTACCACCGTACTACTGAAAACCAATCCAGTCTCAGTGCCATCTAGTTGATTCGAGGCAGTAAATCTTTACAGAAGTCCACAGATTGGTTGGTGGGTTTGAGCTGCCAGCCTTCTGGTTAGCAATCAAATGCCTTAGGCACTGCACCACCAGAGTTCCTTACCTTACTACTATTCCTAGAGAAAATGACTTTGGTTACTGAGAATTCTGAATACACTAATTTTACAAGACAAATTCTAATGAAATCTCATTGGTTCTTAAACCCTCTTAAACACAGAGGGAAAGCTGACCAAATAGCTCAGGGCCAGCTCTGAGTCCCCAGTGGAGTCTTTTCTCCCTTCTTCCCCACCCAGAGAAGGAAAATGATCCCCTCCAGCGATAACTGGAGGCAGAGAGGGGGCCTGCTTGATCTTACTTCTCTCTGGATCTGACCATACATTCTGTCCTACAACTCTTCATTTTTAACTTCTTCTCCATCGTCAATATTCAGAAATTTATTTATCCGTAGGGGCTTAGTGCTAGAAGGGGCTCTGATGGTCCTCTGTTCTAATTCTTTTTGTGGAATAGGAAAGTGAGACTTTTAAACTGAGCTTTCAAATCATTGAAAAGGTTTCAAGCCTTTTCTTGCACTGAAACAAACAAAAAAAGAGAACCAAATCCAATGCCATCAAGTCAATTCCCACTCATAGAGATGCCCATCGGGTTTCTAAGGCTATTAATCTTTATGGAATCAGACTGCTTCATCTTTCTCCCACAAAGCAGCTGGTAGGTTCGAACTACCTACCTTCTGTTAGCACCCCAGTGCCTTACCCACTGTGCCACCAGAACTCCTTGCACTAAAATAGGGCTAAATAAGAACCATATGCATGTGTTCTGACTTATCTACAAATTGACTTAAAGATACACTTAAAAATGAATCTCATTCTTAACACAAGGACTGCCTGTATTGCGTTTTATGCATTCATGCTTCCACCACTATATAATCAAGAATAGGTTGGGTTACACTGGAAACAAACAATTCCATATCCCATGGCTTTATTTCTCACTCATTCACAGTGCTCCGCAGGACTGTGTGACTCTTCCTGGCACAGTCATCCAAACTTCCGGTACCTCCCTGTTTTCTCAGGACTCATCATCTCCACAGCAGTAGAAGAGAAAGCTGTACATGTGAACATCTGCAATAGGATACGTTTTTATTAGCCTTGCAGTTATGTAGCGAGGCATACTTCAAGGGAGTGAGAAAACATCTTTCCTAAAAACTAGGAACACAGGCCCTGAATAGTTAAGTTCTCCATTCTGGGATGATCAAATGTCAATGCCCACTTTAATTATAACAGTCTTTGACATTCCTGCTCACACTCTGCGGACCCATATTGAGTTCCTGTCCAACTTGAGTTCCCTCCACCTCTGTGGACTTCCTCCAGTACCAGACCATATAAAATCCTCAGTAATGTTTGGTATCAATTTTAATCGTAGACTAAAATGTGACAAATACAGTTGCAAACTGTTTAAATGTAATGTGTTTTTGATTAGATGAATTAATGCAGTAAATTGTTTAAATCTTTCTGCATTGAATTGTATTAGTTACAAAACTATTAGTAACTGAGCAAAGGCCTTTTTTAAATTTTTCTCCTTTTCCTTTAATCACTTCATTCTCAAAAAAGTTATTGATATAGCTTCACAAATACTAATTACCATGATATTAGATCTAAAACACCAGAAATTTTGACAAAATCAGCCATTATAAAAAACACTGGCAGCCACAAAAACAACAGTGCATGCTTATAGCTCATGCAGACAAGACCACATGATTTGAAGCATTGTTGTAATTGTGTAATACTGACAGAGTGCACTAGAAGGTTCAAAAAGTAAATTAGCATAGAGTTTTAGTCTTGTAGATGTATTGATGCTTGTAAGCTGGGTTTCCAAAAAAATATTTTTGTTGTTATAACTAACTACAGGAATAATTTTTAAAAATATATAATAAATTTCTACTGAAACACTGCACAAAAATTTTATAGATAGTCATTTTGATATTGCCTCCTCTGATAGTGTCACCCAGTATAGTCCATATCCCCCACACTCCCTGAGTGACTCCACTGGTTCTGAGTCACTTGCATGAACTCAGGGGTACCAAGAAGGTTCTCTACTTCTGAATTATCCCCAAATCCACACACACACACACACACACACACAAACACACACACACAAACACATCACTAATCCCTACAGTTTTACAAACATGAAATTCATCCTTGGTTCTTCTTTCACTTTCACTATCCATATCTTACTAATCACAGTAACCTGATCTCATAAATATCCTTTGAATTGTCCCTTTGCTTTAATGCCACTGCTTTTGGTTTGTGCCTTCCTCTTTCCTGGTTGCACTAACCTCCTCCCTTCTGTTTTCTCCACACTGACTTAAAGGAGTCTTTGTAAAAGACAAACTTGAACATGTTACTCCTCCTCTTAGGGCCCTCCATGACTCCTCATTGCCTCAATTCAAAGTTCAGACCCCGCCCCCCATGACAAGAAGATCGTCCATAAATTGGCTCTTTTCTTTCTCCATTCTCATTATCACCTGACCCACCCACTCCAAACACTGGCCTTACCCAACTGTTGCTCCTCAGGCCCCAAGACATGGGGAAATGCCCTCAGTCACTTGTACATTCCTTTCCCTCAGTCTTGCCTGCCTGGTTTACATCTGTTTATTCTGTAGGCATCAGCTCAAGGTCTCCTCAGGGAAGCCAGGTCCACTCCCTCCCCATCTCCTGTTTCATTGGACAACTCCCTACATTAGGTTACCTCCTCTATTTCACCTTCTATTTTTGCACCTATTATATGTGCTTCAAAGACTTCCTTCTCCTTCTATAGCTCCCGATAGACACTGAGCTCTTTGAATACGGAAGACCCACATCCTATGCAACTCTGCATCCTCAGGGTCTAGCAGAGCATCAAACAGAATATACATCTGGAAATGTTTATTGACTTATTAATAAATGACTACTAACTCCTCCACTTTCTATTCAGAGGTGTTGTGACCAAGAACTTGGGTCTCTATTAACCAGTTGCCATTGAGTCGATTACAACTCTTGGCAACCCCATGTGTGTCAAAGTAGAGCTGCACCCCACAGGTTTTTCTATGGCTGATTTTTGAAAGTAGATCACCAGGCCCTTCTTCCAAGGAGCCTCTGAGTGTATTCAAATCTCCAGACTTCTGGATATTAGCTAAATGTGCCAACCAATTGCACCACCTAATAGAGTCCCTATAAACTGCTAACAGAAATAATTGTAGAAAGAGCTGCCACTCCTGTAGTGCCTAGTCCCTGTCAGGTTCTCAGTGCTTTGACACACATTAACTCATTTAATCGTCATGACAGCCCTGTTAAAGAGCCATTATTTATTGTTCTCATTTTCCTGATGGATTGACTTGCACAGATCACACAGCTAGTGTGTGGCAGAGCAGAAACTTGTGCTCTTAGCCCACACCGATTCCTGGAAGAGCCACAAGCAAAGTTCCATATCCTCTCATATCCCCATGATAAGAGGTACTGGTGGAGGATTCTGGTTCTGTTTCTACCTGACATAGTGTGTACCTGTGAAGCACAGGCAGGCCAAGCCTCTCTGTTTTATGTACCAAAGAGGCAGTTTTCCCATGCCCTCCAAACTCAGATGGAATAGCAGTGAAGTGCTTGGCTGCTTGCATTAGAAGATGGTTTTTACCCTATCTATCTGCTCTCAGAGTGATCGAGGGACATGCCACGGAGATGTTTAAGTTCATGAACAAGATACTCAGGCTCTTAACTGGTAGTAATAATGACAGAAGCAATATCTGTAGAGCTGAGTGTTCTAAGGTCGTACACACATGAATTCGTTCAATCCTCATGACAGCCATTATGAGTGGGTGCTACTAGCCCATTTGATCAATAAGAAAGATAACACTCTGAGATAAAAAATTGTCTTTCCCAAGGTCACCTCACTCATAAGTGACAGGGCAGGGACTGTGACTCAATGTTCAGCTGCAGAGGGTGTGAGATGGCAACCTCCCAGGTCACTCCAGGACACTGGGCATGGTTGTGGCAGGCAGCAACACTTAACAGGTCCTTCTCCATCAGTGCAGGTGGCCCTCACTTAGCTCTCCTCCTGTCTCTTGTTTTACTCGCCCTCTTTTGGACATGAAGCTGGGTCTGGCCATATGTCCACTGCAACCAGTTCTGCTTAGCAGTTCTATGTGTACACTTCCTGCACAATCTTGCTCCCCTTTGTTATGGAGAAGCCAAGTTTGCATTTTCTGATATACAGCCAATTAAGGTGGCTTTCCAGGGGCTTTCCCACCAAAGAGCTCATGGTTTTCCTCAGGTTGTCAGAAATGAAGCCTGGGAGCTAGAAGAGGGTTCCCCCAGCCTTTGTCCAAGGAGCTTCTTGCCCCTTCTAGTTCATTTGTGCCAAACTTATGTGACTTGAAAGGACTTGTCAAAACACACATGGGAGGTTTTCATTAACATGCCTCCCCAGAATGGAAGAATGAGTCAGGAAGAAGCTGTTCACAGGGCACATACCCTGTGGGTAAGATTTTCAACTCTCCTTTACATTGGAGGGGCAGCACTTGGCATTGGTTTATTATCATGTTTTATTATAAAATTGTATCATCTTGCTATTGACCTGGAGAGAAAGAGAAAAGTGATGATAGCTATCAAGCCAATCAGACACTGATCCTGGTCTATTTATATCCATCTTAATTTGTCATCTTGGCCCTTAATATGGTTAAGGACTACACAGACTTCAAACAAATTTTAACATTGTTGTTTAAGAATTTATTGAAGATACGAATCTTAATCATATTTTCTCATTTTAATCTCTGAGTGATTTGACAGTCAAGAAACCACACTCATGTAAAATAGCCTTAAAGGTGTAATGATGATATTTTGAGAAACACATTGACTCCATTTAAGAACGATTTTGCGGTGTCCTTTTTCTCTGACATAGCAAGAGATGAGCCCTTCCTTGAGCCACCAGGTTAAGTGTGAAATAGACTATGGAAACCCCAGTACCTTACTTCAGCATCATGTCTAGTTTCTTATTCTTCTTAAACCATAAAGTCACATCAGATTGCAAATTAGAAATAATATGAATATCCCTCATGTTGTTGTTGTCATGTGTTGTCGAGTCGGACCCAACTCATAGTGACCCCTCCTTGGGTTTCCTAGGCAATATCACTACAGAAGTAGATTGCCCAACCTTCCTTCTGAGGAGTGGCTAGTGGGTTTGAATAGCCAGCCTCCTGGTTAGCAGTCAAGTGCCTTAGGACTGTGCTACAAGAGATCCCATTCCTCATGGTGGTCATAAAAGAATATAGGAGACTGGATCATTTTCTATAATGTGCCAACCCCACCTGAAGACATTGCAAGTTTTGGGTTTATATTTTTTAGTTCACATTTGTTTCAGGGGCAGATGGAGGGAAAAGACATTCAGGAAAGGATTGCTTCTCCCTTCTTTAGAATCATGTATAAAAATCCTCTGGAGGAAGCATCTCTTCTCAGAGCCTCACCTTGTGCTCCTCACATTCTTGTTCTTGCCCACATCATCACAAAGCAAACTTGCAGGGCACCTCCCTGCTGAAGGATGGTGCATGCTGTGTGAGAGAAGACTTTGGCCCTTAGACAAACACAATTATAATACTGATGCTCAAGCTCACAATAGGCATGGCTAGTAGTACACACACTTCTGGGTTCCAAGGCACACAAAATGTTCATAGTGGAAAGCACATCAGATTTATCTCTTAAAATATTCTATGTGAAGATAATAAGGACTTCAACTCAACAATTATAGAACAATGTTTTGGAACGACCAATAGGATTTAAATGTGTGGTATTAAGAGTATGTTATTTCTCTAGCTATGGTTTCTCAACTTCATGCACATTTTGAGAAAGACTTATTTATTTTTCAATTGAGTTTTTGAGTTTTGGGTGGGTGTATGCTTTTTCTTTGTATTCTTGTAAGCAGTTCTTCTTTCTCTGTCTTTTGTTTGTTTGTTTGTTTGTTTAAGGTCTGAAGTAAACTACCATTTCTAGAACTTGGCAGAACAAATTATTCTGATATGAAAGCCAAGTTATAAATAGTATCATTATCTAGAAGGAGCAGAAACTCCTGGCATTATTATTGACACACACCACATACCCATACAAAGTTGCTCTGGTGGCACAGTGGTTAAAGCATTTGGCTTCTAATGAAAAGGTCAGTGGTTCAAACGCAGCAGATGCTCCATGGGAGAAAGATGAGGCAGTCTGCTTTACAATGATTTACAGCCTGGGAAATCCTAAGGGGGCAGTTCTACTCTGTCCTATAGGGATGCTATGAGTCAGAATTAACCCAATGGCAGTGGGTGGTGGTGGTACACACCCACACACATAATCATATACTAACCACACACATGCACACACAGTACACACACACCACACACATGACAAACACACATTTGCACTATACACACACAACCCATGGCACACATAACACACACACATACCACACTCACATGCTGGCTCAGTTGGTATGACTGAGTCAATGAAAATTGAAACTTCCAGACTTTTTAGTCTGAGAACAAGTCCATTCCCACCTCTTTGATCAAAACTATACACCTTCCAGCTGCTTTTTAAGTTGAAATCTCTACTTTTGACTAGTATATTTGTTTATGGCTGTTCAACTTTCCTAAATAAAGCTATTTAAGAAGACTTTTTTTTTTATTTAAACAATAGTATCAAAATTGTACTTTAAAAATAAACACGAAGAACAAGAAGAACTAGTAAAAGCAAAGTGTACATTAGAACTGGTCCACCAGACAGACTGGCAGAAAGTGTGAGAGGCTGGTACCTGCTCTGCTCTGCTCTGATGGAGCAGGTAAATAAGGAAGCATGATATGTCAAACAGCAGCAATAAGTCCTAAACACAGTTTGCAGATTTTGATGGCATTCATGTGAAAAATACCCCATCCTGACTCTGGAATTTACTCCTCTAAAGTCAGCCATCCTACCATAGGGCCTCTAAATGCCCTTTAATAGTATCTATTCCCTACAGGGAATGAAAGAAAGGAGAGGGGGAAAACAACAGTCCCAGACAGCTAACAGGGGGAAAAGGGTGACACACTCTGCCTGAGGCCCACAGGTGACCTCACCCAGCATGGCTCTGGTCTTTCACAGTTTTCATTAAAAGAGCCATTTTTCACTGAGACATCCCTGAGGAAAGATAACCAGAAGGCCCATTCTTCAGGTTGCCCAGGGACAGAGGAGCATGTGTGGATGTCTGCGGGAAGTGGTGCATTGTGTAGCACAGGGCCAGGAGGAAGGGGGGGGGGGAGGCAGAGCACAGGATAGGTGACTGGGACTTGGCCACCCTATCTGTGCAACAGGGATGCTAAGGGAGCCTCCACCACCTCCAAACAGAGTACTTGTTTTCTTGTGGAGGGAATAGGCAGGTATGGTGATGGTGGGCACTAGGCTGCAGGTGCATCCAGACAGGCTTCCCAAGCTATAAACCCATAATCACAGGTCACCGCATGGGCGCCCTTTGAAGTGAGGGGCTTTCTTGTTGATCCTGCAACGGATACAATTTGGCTGAGATATCAAATGCAGATAGTAAAAATTTAATTAACAAATCAAAGCTTTTATCTGAAGCCTTTAGAACTCTAGCCAACAGTTTTCTTCAACCTCAAGGGCTTCAGTCAGAGATGAAGAGAAGACAGCAGAGCCTTTGTAGTGCATAAAACTTACAACTTTTCCTGGTGATCCCACTCCCAGATAAGGTTTCTAGGGAAAGAGATTTTTAGGTCTCTCTGCATAAGGCTGCATTTCTGAAGGACCTTTGACACTTTTGCTCCAATTTAACTATTTATCTTCACAGCACAGGCTGATCTTCAGGAACCTGACCGTGAAATGTGGACAGTCCCTCACATGAAGTTAAGTTAACAGACAACATGCCCAGGACCAAAAAACATAATAATAATAATCAACTCAGAATTTTTTATTAGAAGCCTATTGTGGACTCAGGAGTCCCTTGATGGTGCAAATGGTTAAGCACTGAGCTGCTAACTAAAAGGTAGAAGGTTCAGGTCTACTCAGAGGCATTTCAAAACAAAGGAATCTACTTCCAAAACATCACCCACTGAAAACCCTATGGGCCATAGTGTCCCCTGAGGTGGGATCAATTCATGGGGAACCATGAACTGGTAGGTTCTAAGGTGGCTTAGTTTCTTTGTATACAAATGTTTTATACAAATGTATATAACAAGCACATGAAAAGATGCTCCATGTCATTAGTCATTAACCCACTGCTACTTGAGTCTATTCCAACTCCTAGTAATCTTATAGGACAAAGTAGAACTGCTCACAGGGTTTCCAAGGCTGTAAATCTTTATGGAAGCAGACTGCCACATCTTTCTACCACATTTTTCTCCCATGGAGTGGTTAGTGAGTTTGAACCATCAACCTTTCAGTTTGCAGCTTAGTGCTTTAACCACTACACCACCAGGTCTCCTCATTAGTCATTAGGGAGATGCAAATGAAAACTGTAATGAGATATCAATTCACCCCACTGGGATGGCTATGGAGTGGTGTAAACAGTAACTTGCTGGGCTGATAACTGAAAGGTTGGAGGTTAGTCAACCCAGAGGCACTTCCGAAGAAAGTCCTGATGATCTACTTCCAAAAAAATCAGTCATTGAAAACCTTATGGAGCACAGTTCCACTCTGACACACATGGGGTCGCCATGAGTCGGAATCCACTCAACAGCAATTGCTGTTCATTGTGGACTCAATCTTATGAGAGACCAAGAGAGAGAGTAACATTAATTACTTACAGTAACAACTTACTTCCATATCAGCCTTTTAATAAATTCAAAAGGAAAACAGTTGCAGCTGGGGAACCTGAGACCAGAAGGATTAAGAATGCATTCTAATTCCTAGTTCAGATAAGACAATGAATAAAGCAAGAAGAAAGTATGTAGGCCAATGCACAATTAACACGTAATTAAAACACCTGAATCCAAATGTGTCGGTATATATATGTACTACATACCACATATGTACATTTACTTAAAATTATCAAAATGTAATCCCTGCATATATAATTAAAAGTGATGTTTATATCTATTTTTTTGTGATTTACTCTAGTTTCATGTTTTCTAAAATTAATATAGTAACCAATTACTATAGCAGATAATTGATCTCTTGAAGGAAAAGACTGAGTAGCCCTAGTGTGTAACTCCCAGTTCTGGTCAAGGCAAGGTTATGGGTTAACAGAGTTAGATGGGTTGAACTGGATGGAGAGGAGGAGTAATATGTGTGGCAGAGTTTCACACAAGAGAAGATGAAGTGGGCTTGGAGGATGACTACACGGGAGAAGCAGTGGCCCACCTCCAAGAAGCATCTACAAAGTGGGAGTGGAGGCAGCCTACCTGCAAGCTCCATAGTTGCATGGGACTGTGGTAATATCTCCTTTGCATCACTGCCAGTTCTAGTTTCTGGGTATAGTTAGAACTATCCTCCTGATCTGATTGTGCTGATGTTGTTTACCATGGTCCTTTGGCTTTGAGAGGAGGGAAAGCAGGAAGGAAGCCCCAAGGGGAGAAGAGGCTCTGACACCTGAAGCTTAAGAGAAGAGTAAACCTACTACTCTAACTCAAATATACTATGTCTTGCAAGGTATGATTAAATGAGTTCAGAGTGGTACAAACAGTCAATGTGCTCAGCTGCTAACCAAAAGGTTGGAGGTTTGAGTCCACCCAGAAGCACTTCAGAAGAAAACCCCATTGACCTACTTCCTAAAAATCAGTCATTGAAAATCCTGTAGAATGCAAATCTACTCTAACAAACAGGGTCACCATAAGTTGGAATTGACAAGACCCCATGGCAAGTGTCTAAACGAGGCTAAGACTCTGATGGGTTTAATCAACTGTGTGGAGCTAATACGCTTGGGGGAGGGAGTGGGCAAAGATATGGGCAGTCTATAGAGGAAGGGATAGAATTGATCAGTCCACAACAGCATGGCTGAGTGACCTGCATCACTGTCTGGAAGCAGACGGTGTTCACCCAGCTTCAGCCCATTACTATCAGAAATCTGAGATTCAAAGTGGACTGAGACCCTCAGTTATAGAGGTGAGAGTATTTACCAGCAGGAGAAAGGGCATGATCACATGATGTTCTTACATAGGGGCATGTCATGTCAGAAAGGCCCAGGGGAGGAGAGAGGGGAGTGTTACTAAACACATTTCATCCTCATCAAGTCTTTGGGAATGAGACTTCTGTCTGGGTACTCCACAGCACTGTCAAGCCATTTGTGCAGCTAGCTCCTTAAAGCACATGCCTGACCTCACAGAGCCCATGCCAAGGACACAAAAAAGGGCCATCTTGGAAAGGATCCAAGAAGTCAACCAAAAGAACCCCCACACACACACACTCCATGCTGCTGTTCCAGCACCATATCCACCGCCAGCCCCCATGAGGTCTCCATCCCACCTGCTAGGATGCTTTCATGTCTGAATAAAAATAGGATCTAAGATACAATTGAGAATTAAAGCTATTACTGGCATACTTTCTCTGTCATACTTTCTATTTTGTTAGAAAAATAAAACATCCATGTGACACCCTCAGGATGGGCACACGCCATTAGAAAACCTTTAAAAAGATGCCATCATATTTATAACATCACATCATTTAAACAGCATATTTCCTCACCCAGTGATTAAAACTGAATTTTTTGAAAGGCTTCAAAAACCAGCAACGTCACTGGCCTTCATTTGCTTTTACAATCTACTGGGTCTGCAATGTATTAGATGTGAGAAGCCCTTCCCAGGTCTGTTTTCAATAAGTGTGTGTTGCTAATACTCCTGCACTTGCTCAATGAAAGTGAGCACTCCAGAGCACAGACCAGGGTCATGAGTCCTTAACTGCACCCTACTAAACACAGGCACACTGAGCTGCTTGATGAACACAATTTGGTAAAAGCTACCTTTTATAGTACACACCTGGAAGGGAGAGGTCCAATATCTCAGGTATCCTGTTAATTTTTTTTATTGCTTTATTGTGGTAAATATATATATATATATATATATATATATATATATAATATTTTCCTAATTGAACATTTTGTACTCATACAATTCAGTGACATTGATTACATTCATCATGTTATTCCACCACCATTTAACATAAACCCAGTGTTCCTAAACAAAGACTTCCTCTTTCCACCTAGCTCCCACTTCTGGAACCAGTAATAAACTTTGGTTTCTACATATTTATTTCACATAAATACAGTATTTGTACTTTTGTGACTACTTCTCAGTAAGTTAACATAATGTTTCCAAGGTTTATCACATTGTGGCATGTATCAGGACCTCATTTTTCTTTATAGTTGAGTAATATTCCACTGCATGAATGTAAACTATTTTGTTTATCCATTCATCTGTTATAAACGTTTAGATTGCTTCTACCTTTTGAGTATTGTGAACAGTGCTACAATGAACATAAGTATACAAGTTTCTATTTGCATTCCTGCTTTCACTTCTTTGGGGTATGTACCTAGGATTGGGACTTTTGAGTCATATGGTAGTTCTATTTAACTTTTTGAAGAACCGCAAAACTGTTTTTCTGAGAGGCTGTACTATTTTGCATTCCTACCAGCAATGAATCAGAGTTCCAATTTATCCACATCCTCTACAACTGCTCTTGTTTACTGGTTTTGGGGCTTTAAAAAAAAAAAAAAAAAAATCATAGTCATTTTAATGAGGATGAAGTAGTTTCTCATTGTGGTTTTGATTTGCATCTCCCTAGGAACAAATGCAGGAGCTCTGGTAGCATAGTGCCTAAGGCACTTGACTGCTAACCAGGAGGCTAGCGGTTCAAACCCACCAGCCACTCCTCAGAAGGAAGGTTGGGCGATCTACTTCCATAGTGATGCTGCCTCAGCAACCCAAGGAGGGGTCACTATGAGTCGGGCCGACTCAACAGCACACAACAACAACAGCAACAAATGCTATAGCCATAATGCTCCTTAGAAGCTAGAATGGTGAGACTTGATCTCACTTGCTTTGGACATGTTATCAGAAGGGGCCGATCCCTGGAGAAGAACATCATGCTTGGAAAAGTAGAGGGCCAGAGAAATAGAGGAAGTCTCTCAATAAGAAAGATTGACATAGTGGCTTCAATACTGGGCTCAAGCACAGCAGCGATTGTAAGGATGGCAAGAGAAGCAGGCAGTGTTTTGTTCTGTTGTACATAGTGTCACAATGAGTCAAAACTGACTGAATGGCACCTAACCACCACAATAACAATGACCAGTGATGCCAAGCATCTTATCATATGCTTGTTGGTCATTTGTTCTACATCTTCTGTGGTGGAATATCTATTCAATTTCTTTGCTTAGGTTTTCTGTCTTTTTGTTGAGCTATAGTTTGTTTAATATTCTGGATATTAATTCCTTATCAAATGCATGATTCCCCATATATTTGATAAGTTTCTCCCAATCTGTAGATTGTCTCTTCACTTTGGTGATAAAGTCCTTTGATAAACAGAAGTTTTTAATTTGGATGAAGTCCAATTTATCTGTTTTTTTCCTTTTGTTGTTGGTGTTTTCAGTGTCATATCTAAGAATCCATTGGTAAAAACTGGATCCCAAAACATTGATCCTGTATTTTCTTCCAAGAGTTTTATGGTTTTTATTCTTACATTTAGGTCCTTGATCCATTTTGAGTTAATTTTCATAGATTATATAAAGTATGGGTCCTGCTTCATTCTTTTTCATGTGGCAATCCAGTTGTCACTGCACCATTCATTGAAGAGACCATTTTTTTTTTCCCATTCAATGGTCTTGGCACCCTTCTCGAAAATCAATTGACCATAGATGCATGGATTTATTTCTGGACTGTCAGTTTTATTCTGTTAATCTAGATTAACAGAATAGCCCAGGCTGTTTTAATTACTGTAACTTTATAATATAATTTGAAATCAGAAAGTATAAGTCTTCCTACTTTTTTGTTCTTTTTAAAAATTGCTTTGGGCCCTGGCCATTCCATATAAATTGAAAGACTTGTTTTTCCATCTTTCCAAGGAAAGTTCAAATTTTTATGGGGATTGTATTAAATCTATAGATTTCTTTGGGTAATTTTCATATTTCAACAATGTGAGTCTTCTCCATGAACATAGAATGTCCTTCCATTTATTTAGATCTTCTTTCAGTCCTTTTAGTAATGTATGTTGTTGTTGTTATTGTTGTTGTGTGCCGTCGAGTCAGACCTGACTCATAGCGACCCTCCTTGGGTTTCCGAGGCAGTATCACTGCAGAAGTAGATTGCCCCATCTTCCTTCTGAGGAGTGGCTGGTGGGTTTGAAC
>NW_006921819.1:1061281-1072299 GCF_000298275.1 Orycteropus afer afer | reverse complement strand
CTACTTCCGTAGTGATACTGCCTCGGAAACCCAAGGAGGGGTCGCTATGAGTCAGGGCTGACTCGACGGCACATAACAACAACAACAACATGCATTGCTGGTAGGATTGCAAAATTGTAAGCAAAGACTCAAACAGAGACTTGCACACCAATGTTCACTGCAGCATTATTCACAATAGCCAAAAGATGGAAACAAATAAAATGTCCATCAGCAGATGAATGGATAAACAATATGTGTACATACATTCAATGGAATACTATTCAGCCAGTAGAATAAATGAAATTTTGATACATACTACAATATGGATGGAGCTAGAAAACATTATGCTAATTGAAATAAGTCAATGACAAAAGGATAAATGTATTACTTCACTTATATAAAAAGAAGAGAAATGGCAAATGTACAAAGATTAAAGTTTATTAGCAGTTACCATGGGTGAGAGGAAAGGGGAAAGGGAAGGTTAATGGTTATGGGAAAATCTCATTATTATTATTATTGCTGTCAATAAGTTGTATATTTATAAAAAGTTGAACTGGTAAAAGTTTTGTGATAGATACATTTACAACAACAAAAAAAGTTACTGCTAAGGATGCTCATTTACAACCAAAAAGTCATGGGATTTAGTTCCTTAGTTTATGGTCATAGTTTCATGGGAAATTGCAATTAATTGGCCTAATATTGAGTTAATTGCTTTTATTCTACCTCCTACTTCATTGTGTAGTGTCTGGGGTTTAAAAACTTGCAAGCATCCATCCAAGGCACAACAATTGGTCTCTGTTCTCCTGGAGCAAGAGAGGATGAAGGAGAGTCAGGAATGTTGTTGTTTTTGTTGTTATGTGCCATTGAGTCAGACTTGACTCATAGCGACCCCTCTTTGAGTTTCTAAGGCAGTATCACTGTGGAAGTAGATTGCCCAACCTTCCTTCCAAGGAGTGGCTGGTGGGTTTGAACCACCAGCCTTCTGGTTGGCAGTCAAGTGCCTTAGGCACTGTACTACCAGAGCTCCAGAGTCAGGAATAGAAAGAGGATATGGAATGTGTGGCTGATTGCCTTAATAAACAACTGCCTCCTTTGCCATGAGACAAGAAGAACTAGATGGTGACCAACTACCATTACTGAATATTTTGATCAAAGTTTCTACAGAAACTTGATCAAAAGGGGTAAAATGCGGAACAGAATTTCACATTCTAATGGATTCCATATTCTCTGGAGCCATAGAGGCTGGATGAACCTCTAAAACTATTGTCCTGAGATAAACTTCAAAACTTAAACCAAAACTATCCCCTGAAATCATCTTAAAACCAAACAATAGTTTAGCTTAACTTGTGAAAAAGGTCTCCCTTAAGCATTATGCTCTTTTAAGAACTATCTATATGGGATCAATGACAACAGCAAGTCAAAAGACCAGATAGGAAGTTTAGGAGGCAGTGAGTTAATGTAATGGGAGGGGAACAACTCAGAAAAAGAAGGTTAGAATGATTGCATACATTGAAGAATGTAATCAATGTCATTGATTGTAATCAATGTACATGTAGAAATGGTTGAATTAATACATGTTTTGCTGTATATATTCTCAACAAAATAAATATACATATTTTTTAATTTAATAAAGTTAAGATGTTCTTGTTATTTCATTAGGTGATGTCAAGTTGTATCTCAACTCATAGGGATCCTACATACAATGGAATGAAACACTACCTGGTCCTGTGCCATCCTCACAATCATTGCCCCTTCATCATAGACACTGTGTCTATCCATTTCATTGAGGGTCTTCCCCTTTTTCACTGACTCTCTGCATTACCAAGCATGATATCCTTTTCCAGGGACTGGTCCCCTGTAACAACATGACCAAAATATGAGAGACAAAGAGTCTGGCCATTCTTGCTTCTAAGGAGCATTAGGGCTGTACTTCCTCTAAGACAGGTTTGTTCTTGTAGCAGTCCATGGTACCTTCAATATTCAATGTAAAAACTCATTGCCATTGAGTCAGATCCAACTCATAGTGACCCCTCCTTGGGTTTCCAAGGCGATATCACTACAAAAGTAGATTGCCCAACCTTCCTTCCAAGAAGTGGCTGGTGGGTTTGAATCTCCAACCTTCGGGTTAGCAGTCAAATGCCTTAGGCTTTATGCCACCAGAGCTCCCAAAGTTAAGATGTTGTTGTTTTTGTTAGGTGCCATTGAGTCATCTTCCACTCATAGCGACCCTATGCACAGCAGAATAAAACACTGCACTGGCCACACCAGCTCCGTGATTCCTGCAATACTTGACCTCATTGCCACAGCCAGTGTGTCAATCCACTCATTGAGGATCTTTTCCTCTTTCGTAAACCCTCTACCTTACCAAGCATGACATCCTTCTCCAAAGAATTGTCCCTTGTAATAACATGACCAAAGGTTGTGAGACAAGTCTGGCCATTTTTGCTTCCAAGGAGGTTTCTGGCTGCACTTCCTCCAGGACAGATTTGTTAGTTCATTTTTTTCCATGATACTTTCAGCATTCTTCACCAGCACCACAACTCAAAAGCATAAATTCTTCTTTGGTCTTCCTTATTCATTGTCCAGCTCTCATATTCATATGAGGCAATTGAAGATATCATGACATGTGTCAGGCACACCCTAGTCATCAAGGAGACATCTTTGCTCCTCAGCACTCGAAAGAGGTCTCTTGCAGCCAACTTGCCCAGTGCTATACGTTGCCTGATGTCCTGACTGCTGCTTCCATTGACATCAACTGTAGAGCCAAGCAATGTGAAGTCTTTGACAACTTCAAACTTTTCTCCATTTATCATGATGCTGCTTATAGGTCCAGCTGTGAGGATTTCTGTTTTCTTTATATTGAGATGTAATCCATACTGCAGACTGTATTCTTCAATCCTCATCAGTAAGCATTTCAAGTCATTCTCACTTTCAGCAAGCAAAGTTATGTTGTCAGCGTATCAGAGGTTGTTAATGATTCTTCCTCCAATCCTGATGCCACTTTCTTCTTCATATAGTCCAGTTTCTCAGATTATTTGCTCAGCACACAGATTGAATAAGTATGGTGAAAGGATATAACCCTGACACACTCCCTTCTTGATCTTAAACCATGCAGTGTCCCTTTGTTCTGTTCAAATGACAGCCTCCTGGTCTATGTACAGGTTCCTCATTAGTACAATTAAGTGTTCTGGAATTACTCTTCTTCTCAATGTTATCCACAATTTGTTATGATCCACACAGTCAAATGCTTTTGTATAGTCAATAAAACACAAGTAAACATCTTTCTGGTATTCTTTGCTTTGAGCCAAGATCCATCTGACATCAGCAATGATATCCCGATTCATTCCACATCCTCTTCTGAACTAGCTTGCATTTCTGGAAATTCTCTGTCAATATCCTGCTGCAACCATTTTTGAATTATCTTCAGTAAGATTTCACTTGTTTGCAATATTAATGATATTGTTCAATAATTTCCACATTCTGTACAATCACCTTTCTTTGGAATGGGCACAAATATGGATATCTTCCAGTCAGTTGTCCAGGTAGCTGTTTTCCAAATCTCTTGGTATAACCAAGTGAGTGCCTCCAGCAAGGCATCCATTTGTTGAAACATCTTAGTGGGTATTCCATCCATTCCCAGAGCCTTGTTCTTCACCAATTCCTTCAGTGCAGCTTCAGCTTCTTCCTTAAATATCATTGGTTCTGGATCATAGGCCGTGTCCTGAAATGGATGAACGTTGACCAGTTCTTTTTGGTACAGTGACTGTTTATTCCTTCCATCTTCTTTTGATGCTTCCTGAATCATTCAATATTTTGCCCATAGAATCTTTCAATATTGCAACTCGAGTCTTAAATTTTTTCCTCAGTTCTTTCACCTTGAGAAATGCTGAGTGTGTTCTTCCCTTTTGATTTTCTAACTCCAAGTCTTTGCACATTTCATTATACTAATTGGTTTTGTCTCCTTTAGCTGCTCTTTGAAATCTTTGATTCAGCTCTTTTATCTTGTCATTTCTTCCATTTCCTTTGGCTACCCTCCACTCAAGGGCAAGTTTCAGAGTCTCTTCTGTCATCCATTTTGGTCTTTTCTTTCTTTCTTGCCTTTTTAATGACCTCTTGCTTTCTTCATGGATGATGTTCTTGATGTCATCCCATAATTCTTCTGGTTTATGGTCATTGGTATTCAATGCATCAAATCTATTATTTAGATAGTCTCTACATTCAGGAGGGATAAATTCAAGATCATATTTTGGCTCTCATGGACTTGTTTTAATTGTGTTCAACTTCAAACTGAACTTGCATATGAGCAGTTGATGGTCTGTTCCCCAACCAGCTCCTGGCCTGATTTTGGCTGAAGATATTGAGCTTTTCTGTTGTCTCTTGCCACAGATGTAGTCAATCTGATTCCTGAATATTCCATCTGGCGAAGTCCACATATATAGCCACCATTTGTGTTGTTGAAAAAAGGTATTTCCAATAAATAAGTTGTTGGTCTTGCAAAATTCTATGATGTGATCTCCAGCATTATTTCTGTCACCAAGGCAAAATTTTTCAACTACCAGTGACTCTTCTTTGTTTCCAACTTTTGCATTCTAGTCACCAGTGATAATTAACACCTCTTGATTGCACATTCAGTCAATTTCAGACTGCAGAAGTTGATAAAAATCTTCTATTTCCTCATCTTTTGCTTTGGTTGTTGGTGCATAAATTTGAATAATAGTTGTATTAACTGGTCTTCTTGTAGATGTTTGGATATTATCCTATCACTGACAGTATTGTACTTCAGGACAGACCTTGAAATATCCTTTGTGATGATGAATGCCACATCATTCCTCTTCAAATTGTCATTCCCAGCATAGTAGATCATATGGTTGTCTGATTCAAAATGGCCCAAGCCAGTCTATTTCAGCTCATTAATGCCTAGGATATCAATCTTTATGTGTTCCATTTCATTTTTGACAACTTCCAGTTTTCTTAGATTCATATTTCATACATTACATGTTCTGATTATTAGTGGATGCTTGCAACTGTTTCTTCTCAATTTGAGTCATGTCATGTCAGCAAATGGAGGTCTTGAAAGGTTTACTTTATCCATGTCAGTAAGGTAATCTTTATGTGTTCCATTTCATTTTTGACAACTTCCATTTTTTTTAGATTCATACTTCATACATTCCATGTTCTGATTATTAGTGGATGTTTGCAACTGTTTCTTCCCAATTTGAGTCATGTCATGTCAACAGATGGAGGTACCAAAAAGTTTACTTTATCCATGTCAGTAAGGTTGGTTCTACTCTGATGATGCTGCTCTTTCCCAGTCATATTTTGAAAGCCTTCTGACTTAAGTGGCTCATCCTCCTATACGGTATCAGACAGTGTTTCCAGGCTATTCATACAGTTGCCTAATATTGTAACAGTGTTTCTCTGCTATTCATAAGGTTTTCCCTGGCCAATTCCTTGAGAAGTGGATGGCCTCTTCCTTCTTCCTAGTCTGACTCAGTCTGCAAGCCACACTGAAACCTGTGCACCATGTGTAACCCTGCTAGCATTTGAAACACTGGTGGTACAGCCTCAATCTCACAGCAACACACCACCACAGTATGACAAACCAACAGACAAGTTTGTCTCCCTTAGCTGTTTGAAACATCTCCACCCTTCCTAACCTGGATCCCTCTGCCGCTTGCTCCCTCTGTCCTGGACACCCAGGCTTTCCTTCCCTTTCCCCTCTGCTTTTCCTGCCTCTTGGGGGTTGGGGCCTGGGTCCCTCACCTTACTTGGATCCCTCTTCCACTTGCTCACTCTCTCCTGGACACCCTGGCATGCAAAAATAAATAAATAAAACAGGCAGTATTCAACTCCACGTCTCTTTCACTACAAAGTCCCTGTTTCAAACCACTGTCCCATCCTGCCACCTTCCTACAGGTTGTTGTTGTTGTTATGTGCCATCGAGTCAGCCCCGACTCATAGCGACCCCTCCTTGGGTTTCCAAGGCAGTATCACTATGGAAGTAGGATTGCCCAACCTTCCTTCTGAGGAGTGGCTGGTGGGTTTGAACTGCCAGCCTTCTGGTTAGCAGTCAAGTGCCATTAGGCACTATGGTACCAGAGCTCCCTTCCTACAGGTAGATCCCTTCATTGTTATTGTTGTTGTTAGGTGCCAATGAGTGGGCTTTGACTCACAGCAAACCTATATAAACAGAAAGAAACACTGCTTGGTCCTGTACTATCCTCACAATCCTTGCCGTGCTTGAGTGCATCATCACAGACACTGTGTCAATCTATGGCATTGACGGTCTTTACCTTTTTTTGCTGGCCCCCTATATTACCAAGCATGATATCCTTCTCCAGGGAATTGTCCCATCTTACAACATGACCAAAGTAGGTGAGGCAAAGTCTGACCATTCTCATTTCCAAGGAGCATTCTGGCTGCACGTCTTCCAGGACAGAGCCCTTCACTGGTGAATATAAAACTGTATCTATGGACCATATCTTCCCACAGTGTGTTTATGGTTTCTTTGTGGGATAAGTCACAAAGTTCACTGATGAATAAGTTTAGCATGTCAGTGTCTAATGATGGGATAGAACATAAGCACTGTGGCATTCAGGGGAGAATATGAGAACTGTCAGTTGGAATCACCAGGGATGTTTCCAAAAAGGAAGAGCTTGAACTGTCTCTTAAGTGATGACATTAGAAGAGAAGATATGAGGGCAACCCAGATTAAAGTTTGCATAAATTCTGAGTAGGTTAAAATTACTTGGGAGAATGACACCTACAATTGGCTTTTTGTTTGGCCAACGCTGTAAAGAGCAAGCCATCTTCAGAGGAATCTGGTACCTGCTGGTCAGCCAGATACCTGGAGAGCAGGAGCTCTGATCTTGAGATGACAACTTCATGAAGAGTTCATGACATGGAGCTTGGGACTACCAGGAGTTATCTTCTTTCCTCAAGCTTCTCCTCTTCTGCCTCCAATTCTAGTTTCCCTCCTTGTTGAGTTCTGCTTCTTCCTCCCTCCAGATCTACAAAGCCAGCCTCAGAAGTAATACAAAAAGCATAGGCCCAGGAAAGGGCTTGGGATTAAGCATCAGGGGCACCGAGTTCTAGCCATGGTTCTGTCCCAAACCAGCTATGTGATCTTGGGAAAATCATGTATACATAAAATCTGTTTGAAGGAAGCAATGGGCTACTAGAACAATGAGAATTTACATATCCAGAAGAAGAGGGAAGCCCACAGAAAGGACCCCTGGATTTGGGGGTCACCTTTCTGGTGGCATAGTGCATAAGAAATTTGACTGCTAACCAGAAGGCTGGTGGTTCAAACCCACCAGCCACTCCATGGAAGAAAGACTGGGCAATCTACTTCCACAAAGATTTACTGCCTCACTTGATGGCGGTGAATTTTGTTATTTTTTGTTTATTTGTTTGTTTGTTTTTGCCCCCTCCCATGGGGTAGATGCCAATTGCAAAAGCAAAGGCAGTGAGCTGATGAGCAGAAATTTTTCTAAAGTCATAGTCCTGGAGGGGCAAAATTTAGAGTTTGGGCTTCAACAAAGAGAAGGGGCCCTGGCAAACAACCTAGGTTCTGAGCTGGAACTCCAAAAGTAAAAGCTCAGCTTTCTTTGAATCATAAGAATCCCTAGTTGGAGTAAGATGATCAAGAGCCTCCCAGAAAGAAAAGTAAAATATTCAGGCAGACAGATGGGATCCCAATAGGATCATAGAGATGCAGGAAGGAAGGAGGAACAATGGGGATGTGGGTAAATCTGAATGAATACTATGTACAATGACCATGTCTTATAGGCAGAGATGGATTATCCAATAATTGAGGCAAGCACAAAGTTACTTATACTCACCAATCTGTAGTAAAAAATTTCAAATGGATTTCACTACATATAATGTGGTGAAAAAGTGTGAAACTGTTCAGTACAGATTACTAAGTAAGCAAAAGTAAGCCCATGCTTGCCTTGCTTACTGGGTACTTGGTTCTGAAGGTATTATAAATTTAAGGAAGCTTTGACTCTATAGGAAAATGTTGTAGAATTGGGAGAGAGACAAATGCCAGCCATATAAGAAGCAAAATTTTTGTGAAAAAAATGTGAAACTGTTCACTACAGATTAGTAACTAAGCACAAGTAAGCCTTTGTTTACCTTGCTTAATGAGTAATCCAACATTGTTTGTAGAGTTTTAAGTGTGTGTAAAGTTAAAACACACATAAAAACACAAAAGGAAGAGTGTAGGTAAATGGAGTTAAAGCATCTTAAGATTGCTTCATTGTTGGGAAAGTAGCAAAATATTTAATTTAATAAATTATTTAATAAATCAGGAAACAAATTATGATTTTCCATAATTACTCAAAAAAGAGTAACTATATATTGTCAAACCCACCAGCTACTCCTCGGAAGGAAGATGGGGCAATCTACTTCTGTAGTGATACTGCCTCGGAAACCTAAGGAGGGGTCACTATGAGTCGGGGCTGACTCGACGGCACATAACAACAACATATATTGTTTTACTCAAAAAAGAGTAAAACAATATATAACTAACAAACCCAAAAGTGAGGGAGAAGAATGAAAAAAAAAAAAAGATTAACCTAAAAAAGTGTAAGAAAGGTAAGGAAAAGGAACATAAACAGGGACAATTAGACAACAAATAGTGAAATGATAGATTTTAACCCAAATATATCAGTAATTGCACTAAATGTAAGTGGATATTTGACAAAGATTGTCAGATTGGAATGGGAAACAAAAAATCTGATGCTTAGAAAAGGCACCCCTTAAATATATGTGAAGAAAGTTTGAAAGTAAAAGGATGGAAAAAGTTATAGTACGCAAACAAAAATCAAAAGAAAATTGATACAGCTATACTAATATCACACACTTTAAGACAAGAAGCAATTCCTACAGATAAAGAACTTTCTGATTTGTCTAATATAAAATAATAATTATACTACTTCCTTAACAATACTTCAATAAGGAGGGAGTCAAGCCACAGAACAGGAAAATATATTTGCAATTAATCTATCTAACAAAGAACTCTCAAATCCAAGAAATTCTATAGGTAAGTAAGAAAAATGCAGACAATATAATAAAAAATAAGATCTTAAATAAGCATTATATAAAAGAGTTTATCCAATGGCCAAGATAGGAAAATTTCTTGTTGTTGTTATGTGTCCTCGAGTTGGACCCAACTCATAGCAACCCCTCCTTGGGTTTCTGAGGCAGTATCACTACGGAAGTAGATTGCCTAATCTTCCTTCCAAGGAGTGGCTGGTGGATTTGAACCACCAGCCTTCTAGTTAGCAGTCAAGTGCCTTAGGCACTATGCTATCAGAGTTCCCAAAGAGATGGCCTGGTCTATCTTGTAGGGAGCGGCTGGTGGGTTTGAACTGCCAACCTTTCACTTGGCAGGTGACTGCCTTAGGACGAGGCCATCCCCTGGGTCTATGAAAAGGTACTCAATTTTATTAGTCACCAGAATAAATTAAAATTAACCAAATTGGGATATCCAAATTGGGATAACTTACATAATGGCTAAAATGTAAAAGACTGACGATATCAAGTGCTGACAAAGACTTGGAGTAATGGGGCCTTCATGTCCTGCTGAATGAGTGTTTATATTGGTACAGACTCTTTGAAAACTGTCTGACAGTATTTACCAAATTTGGACATACACACACCCTATGATCAAGCAATTACACCTTTAGGTTTATGTCCAACAGAAATATGTGCATGTGTGTGCCATTTAATCATAATACTGCAAAACAGGCTACTGCAAAAAAGGCACAGGGGGACTTCCAGTAAGATGGCAGACTAGGCAGAAAGACTGCACAGAGCCACTTCAATGAAGAAAAGAGAAACCAATTAACACAGACACAGAAGATAATCCTGGACCACTGAGCCTTGAAGAGAAGGATATAGAAGTGGACTAAACCTCAATTAGCAGAAGAATAAGCATGAAAATACCAAAAAAGGACACAGACGGAACTACGGTCTGGCAGCAATCCTGACGGCATGGCACAGATAGCTTGGAGATTCCTGAGTGGTGGTAGGACCTAAGAATTAACCTAAAAATCAGCCCTGCTAGCCAGGGACTGCACGGAGGACTTCTCTGGTGGCTGGGGAATAATGAAGAAGGTGAAGAGAAAGGTGGGCTGAGCTGTGGATTTTTGCTGGTCTGGAAAGTGCCACCATTTTGAATGTTTAAAAGTGGCTTTGACTATTTTGGATATTTAAAGAGACAGCACTCTTGCAGATTCCTGGGTCTTAAGAACACGTTCTGCTTTCCAGCAACCCCAAGGACACTCTGGACCTGCAAGACTGAAAAGGTACAACATTCCTCTTGTTACTCATACACCCCACACCTGCTTGGTGAATGGAGGTGCGGCCATCCCCCACTCCCACCTATCTTCTGAGCCCACAGGAAGTCCATCATAGTCTGTGTGCTCAGATGGAGGCTGGATGCCCTGTCCTCCACTGATTTTTTTTTCTCTTTTTTTATTTTTATTTTTATCTTTTTCACTTTCTTTTTTCTGGTGATTAGTTTGCTTGTATTTGTCTGTTTTAAAACAACTATTAGTATTAATACTTTTAAGTATTTACTATTTTTTAGTACCTTTTTACTATTACTCTTATTCTTCCCCTCCCAGGTCCTAGTTTACAGCATTTCTTCTTTTCCCTGTTCCTGGTTGAAATTTTTTTTTTTTAAATTTAAGTTTCCCCCGCCCCCTTTTTTTTCCCATGGTTAACATCATTGCTTGTTTTTATTTTTGCATTTTTCCCTTAATTATTCTCCTTCTTTACCTTTTATCTCTTAGTGCCCTATCCCCAGATATTGCAGGTTTTCTTGTTTTTTCTTCTTTTTCACTTTTTTATTTTTTTGATTACTGTTCCTGTGTGTTTACATGTGGGTTTTTTGCCATGTGTTCTTAGTTTTTTGATGGTTATTCAATTGTAATTTTTGTCTAACTGAGTGGGAGACAGCAACAGTCCCCATAAGACCCAACTACACCCACACCTCCAACAACTTCACTTACTGAGCGAAAACCACT
>NW_006921819.1:1022796-1045112 GCF_000298275.1 Orycteropus afer afer | reverse complement strand
ATTCAATGAAAAAAAAAAAAAAAAAAAGCACAGGGGTAGCTTCATCTGCCCTCCTCTCACTTCAGGAGGGAGATAGAAAATAGAGATCACATCATCAACAGCTGATTTCTGTGAGGCAGAGGTCAGACATGCTGACATCCTCCAAACTTTTTACCAGTTCTGACACCAACTGTCCCTCCCACGGCACTCTCTACTTCTCTGTTGGATTCAATCATTCATTGTGATGGTCACACAGAATTCACAGAGAAGACTCATAGTTATAAGGTTTATTAGAAAAACAACAGGTTACAAATCAGGTTCAGGAATGTTTCAGGATGCAATTTTTTGATCGCGCCAACCTCTTCTAAGCTGTGCCACAGGCATGCTTCTCTCTGTCCTCAGGCTCTTAGCCTAACTTCTGCCCTAGTTGGCCAATGTTATAAAGATCTTTCAGCTTAGCTGTCAGGCACTCAAAGAGGCACCCAATCTACCAGCATTTGCATAGTCCTCATTTGCATGAGCCTCCTACCTCAGTTTTCTCATTCCATAAGCCAGGAAGCCCACCTGTCTAATGCCAGTGTCTTGGGTCTGCTGCCTCTGGTGCTTCAGTTTCTCTGCCATCTCTCTGCCATCTCTCCTGTTGTCCCTCTGCTGTCTTTTTGCCAAGGAGGTCCAGTGCAGGAATCTCAGGTCCCAGAATGTACTCCACTCCTGGTTCTTTCTTGATGGCAATGAGATCCTCCATTCTACCTCTGGGATGATTCATTTTAAACCTAACAAGATGGCAAAACTGACCAATCCCCACATTAGTGTTCCATATACCTTATTTCCATGGTTCCAACCCCACAATGCTGCCATGTACCTTATTTATATTATTAGCAAGCTATCCAATCCCTTTGGTGGGCCATAAGCACCTCACATTTGCATAGTCCCATCTAGTCATCTGGTGGAAGTCACAAAGACCATATTAAAAAATTCACTGCACTGCAGCCATCAAAGTACCTTTTGTTATGGAATGGATAAATGTGACTCCAGTATATTTACACAATGGAATTCTGTTTAGAAATGAAAATGAAGGGACTTCTACAACATGCAGACACCTGGATGAACCTCTGTATTGCTACCTTCAACACCTTTAGTGAATCTCACCAATGTGGTATTGAGCAAAAGAAGCTAGACACACAAGAACATGTACTGTATGATTCCATCTATATAAAGTTTTAAAACAGAGAGAACTCATCTCTGGTGGTAGGTTATCTTGGGGGAAAAACAAGTAGTGACTGAAGTAGACACTTTTCTGGGACATTTAGTTTCTTGATCTGGGAGTTGGTCATACAGGTATGGTCAGTTTGTTAAAACTCATTGAGCTATATACACATTATTTGTGACATTTTATTATGGATGATATTCTTCAATTCAAACAAAAAGTTTATTTTTAATAAGTCTAATGTGATATTAGGAGCTCTGGTAGCGTAGTGCCTAAGGCACTTGACAGCTAACCAGAAGGCTAGTGGTTCAAACCAACCAGCCACTCCTCAGAAGGAAGATGGGGCAATCTATTTCCATAGTGATACTGCCTCAGAAACCCCAGGAGGGGTCACTATGAGTCGAGTCCGACTCCACTGCACATAACAACAACAATGTGATATTGCAAGAGGCAATGATATCTGTAAGTCAACTCTTTCTCATAACCTGCATGAACAACAGGAAGGCTGAAAACAGCCTTTCATCCCAGGGTTGTAAACATTCCAAAATTCTACCTTCTCAACCACATCCTAGATCCTCCCTTTCAGCTTGGAATCATGTTGAGCCAGTCATTCAGGCCTGTGGCTGCAGGTGAGACCAAGACTGAGAAAAGTGCAGTTTAACTAGTAGGTAGATGCAAGAGGCCCAGGACTTTTGGTGGTAGCCCTATCCTGTATGTGTTGCAAAATCACATTCTCTGCTAAACTAAGCATTAACTCAATTAAATTGCAATAGGCCTAAATCAGAAAACATAATGATAATGATGGTACCTGCTGGCACACAATGATGGCTTTCTTGTACCATTACCTGGCATTTGTTTTCTAAACAAATGGTCAAGTTAATGACCTCAACTCATTGAGGTGTACAACACCCTTGTGAATTACTTTGGCTCTTTGGCTGGCCAGGTTTGGTGTAGAGGCAGCAGTTAGGAGGAGAATCCAATGCCTGAAACCTACCTGGCTGTGGTCCAGGTTGTTGACTGATGGTTCTGGCTGCTGTGCCCAGTATTCCTCCATGGCAACCTGCTGAGGCCATCCCAACCCCCAGGGACTCAGTGTTGAGGCCATCTCCAGATCATAGTAGTAGTTACAGGACACTATACAGGCCAGATGGTGAGCAGGGAAGACTTGAGCATGGGCAGTTGTGGTAAGCTGTGATGCAGGTACATGAAAATTTAAGTTTCTTCTAGAGGAAGTGGGGGCAGTGCAGGAGTCTTTCTCCTATTCCTTCCCTAGATCCTTGGGCAAACATTCTCCTACCTGGTTGATCTATCATATTGCTGCTGCTGCTGCTACTCTCCAAAGACCTCCAGTACTCTTCAATGATAGGGGCTCCACAATTTGGCAGGCAAGAGATAGGACATGATTTTAAAGGACTTTAGTGTGTTGGCATGGGTTGGTGTTAAGAAGGTGAGGTGGGGCTCTGGTAATAGCAAGTCCTGCTACTAGAACAGGGATTGTGGGACATATATGGGATTTGTGGAAGGAAAGAGTTCCTTTCTTACCCAGCCCTATCCCCTGCAGGGGAAGCCTGCCTTCATAGGGTTACCACCACGTGTGATTGCGTTTCCTCTCTAGCCAGCACCCAGCTCCAGTCCACTTTCCTGCAGCTCTGATACCTAGGACCTCTTTCCTCCCTTCAAGAGTAGCCTAGCAGGGCAAGGCAGGGGAAGCCCACTGCCGGGGCTCCCTCAGTTTACAACTCAGAGGTAAGCCAACAGGCAGACAAAAACTTGAAAAGTTCTCTCCACCACACTGTGCATTCCATGACTAAGACAGCTTCTGTGGGGAGAAGAGGAATTCACAGTCACATCAGCCACCCTTGGAGGAAGGTATCCCCATGGCTGGTCTACCTTGCCCTGGGCACAATTTGGGTGTCTGGGCCCACTAGGCACAGCCTCCTCCCTCACCATGCACTGATAGAAAATTTATCCATGTACATCGGTATGTTTTATTAAGTTAGGGAATTCAATTATAAGTCAGCCCACCTCTCTAGGCCCAGAGTCCCAGGCTTACCCTGTAGAGAGTTTTCATAGCTATTACCACAATTACCACAGCCTCCTCCTCACTAGGACCTCAGCTCCAATGGCATAACTCCTGCTCTACTGTGTCATAGAGTTTGCTTCTTAAAGTGCAAATCCATTTCCACTCCGGACTTAAAGCTTCACCTGCAGGCTGAAGTCCAGACCTTTCTTCCCTAATGTTTGCTCATATCCCCCAAACATATCATGTGCTCTTAGATCCCAGGGTCTACAATATGCCCCTAACCACTGTGATATCGCCTAGGAAACCCAAGAAGGGGTCACTATGAGTCGGGGCCAACTCGATGGCACATAACAACAACAACAACCACTGTGACCATCTCCCACCAGGCCAAATCCAATTCCTTCCTCTTTAATCATACAGCACTGGTTTCGTTCCTTTGCATAGTAACTCTTTGTATCTCAAGACAGTGAGAAGTCATTGAAACACCAAAGCTGACTGCAGCTACTCTGCCTGTCCCCACAGAGCCTGATGCTTGAAGAGAGAGGGATTAGGCAAGGGACACAGAAAGTAGGGGGTGGAAGAAGGGATAGCAGAGGGACTTCACGGTCTTCAGCTCCATAGTCATAGGTTCTGGTTTTAGGGACAAGGGTTCGGCTCCATAACAAAGAACAAGCAGGCAGCAAATGGTAAGATTAGAGAAAGGGAGCTGGACCACCTGACAAGGTGGACCTCAGTTGGCAAAAGCAGCAGAGGAAAGTTCTAAGAACTTTGAGGTATCAAACTCACTGCCGTCAAGTTCATTCCCATTCATAGAGATCCCTCCTTGGGTTTCTGGGGCTATATATCTTCTGAAGTAGATTGCCCAGTCTTCCTTCTGAGGAGTGGCTGGTGGGTTTGAACCACCAAACATCTGGTTAGCAGTCAAATGCCTTAGGCACTAAGTGCTGGCTAAGGCTGCAGTTGCTCCCTCCATAGTATCTACAAATCTGTATCAAGCCTATCACACACAGTCCAGAGAGCTGAGAATGTGAATCCTGTCCCAGCAGGAGGTGGCTCTGCAGATCAGTAGGGGGAAGGGCTGTGAAACTCACATTGAAGAAGCATCTTTCTAAGTTCCTGTAAACTTGCTCTTCCATTGATAAGCAGCAGCTACTTTGAGGGTTGTGGAGGATTAATTAAATGAGAAAACATAAAAAGTGCTTAGCACAGGCTGACACCTAGTCAGAGAGACTGATCATCTGCTCTTTGAAATATCTTCCTTTCTATTCAACCTTTTTCATTAAGTCCCAGGTGGCAATGAAATTGTCTTCCTTAATCGATGGGCTCAGGTATAGCAAAGTTTGTGAGTCTGGCACAAGACTGGGCAGCGTCTCCTGTTGTGCTTAGGTTTGCTATGAGTGGGAGATGACTCAGTAGCACCTAACAACAATCTTCCTTAATCACTGACAAGATTTCCCTCCTCCAATATCTGTACTCAGTTTTACCTCTTTGGGAGAGTCCTGCTTCAATCACTATATTTTGCGTTCAGATACAGCCCTAAACAAAAACAAAAACAAAAAACCTCACTGCCGTCAAATCTCAACTCATAGTGACCCCTCCTTGGGTTTCCATATCTCTACGGAAGCAGATTGCTCAATCTTCCTTCCCATGAGTGGCTGGTGGTTTGAACCACCAGCCTTCTGGTTAGCAGTCAAATGCCTTAGGCACTACACCACCAGAGCTCCCAGATCCATCCCCACTCACCCTCCATCTGTGGTCTTTACAACACGGAGGGTTTTTGACTATGAGGGAGTGCAACGAGATTTTGTTGTGGAACTAAAATGGTTTCAAGGCATATGAGGCAGAAAAAGAGTTTTGTCCTACAGTGTAATATCTGATTTGTGGTCCCTGGGTGGTGCAAAGGGAGCTCTGGTGACACAGTGCCTAAGGCATTTGACTGCTAAGCGGAAGGTTGGTGGTTCAAACCCACCAGCCATTCCATGGAAAGATTTACTGCCTTGGAAATCCAATGGTGTCCCTGTGAGTCAGAACCAACTTGATGGCACTGGATTGGGTTTGATTTTTCTGTGTGATGCAAACGGTTAAGCATTCAGCTGCTAACTAAAACATTGGCAATTCGAGTCCACACAGAGACATCTCAGAAGAAGGTCTGGCAATCTACTTCTGAAAAACCAGGTATGAAAACCCTAGGGAACACATCTCTACCCTGATACCCATGGAGTTGCCATGAGTTGGATTGACTCAAGAGCAACTGGTTTGGTTTTGTGTTTTGGCATAATATCCAATTAGGCTGAGTAATGAGTCAACCCTCAAGAAAAAGAATTTCTTTTCAACAAAGCCTCTCAAATCTTGGATGAGTTTGAGCTTTTTTAGTCTATCACTGCTTTGTATTTCAACATCACTCAGCAAAGTATCAATAAAATTCAAAATATTCTAAGGTAGAGGCAAATGCCCCACAGCTCTGGTCAATCTGGTTTTATACTTCTCAGGAATGTGACATTGAAACAAGTTCTGTTCCCTAGATCAATACTTTATTAGGGTGAAATTTGGGGATGAAAGGGGCTGGCTACATTATGTTTCTGCCTGCCAAGAAACCTGTGAAAACTATTTTCATCTTTGCTAAGAGGTAAAATATTTATGTCTTTAATAAGCATGATGACTGAGGCATAAGTGTGCTTATAAATAGCTATCCCAGAAATGTACATGCACACACTGCTTAAATAAAAGGAATCTGAGGCCTTCAGGCACCAGACTCCAATCCCTCACTAGCCCTGGTCTATAGGGTAATAGATTGCAGCACCCATAAACTTCAAAGCAGCTCTGCCCCTCTTACAAGCCATAGGCCTCACTAGTGGAGGTCCTTAATGTTCATATCATTGTTGTTGTCCCTTCTTGCCATCAGCTGTGGCTGCTTCAAACAAGGGAGTAGCAACATCTTACACAGGCTGTGGTTATCCAAGTGTTGTGTCTCAAGCAGGGGGTTTAGGGCATGAAGCCAGCTGTGTGGAAGGCAGAGGCACTAACTTACATGCCTGGCCAGTGTAGAGACATCACCCAAGATGGCCAGAGTTCCTAGGTACCAACTGTAGTGCTGTTTAAACACTCATACCCCAAACATGACTGCTCAGCTGCCAGGGTAGGATAAAACAGTCACTGACCCTAAAGGACTCATTGGGAGGCTCAGATTACAGGACCATGAAATCTGAGTAGACCATGAAGGTCCAGAACACTTTCACCAGCCAGTCTCCACTCTTCACTACAGAGTCACTCACAATGGAAGTGGAAGAAAACGTGTGTTGGCACCAGAAACAGTTATGTGACCCAAATACTCAGGGCTCAACACTGTAGACCACAGTGGGTAGATGCAAGAAGCTCACAGCGGGCAGGTGCGGAGACCGTTGGAGGTATTTACAGAGAGATTTCACTGCCATGGAGTAGCAGATAAACACAGTTCACTGAAAAAGACACATGTTTGCAGTTCTTTGGGAGATGGCAAAGTCCTAATACACTTTTGGAACTATGTTTGGCATTCAGTGCCTGCTCCACTTGCATGAACACATTATCTCTCCAAAATAGTTTTCAGAAAGTCTAATAAAGCCTTCCAGTTCTCTGATTTAAATGTGGAGCAGCCTTGAAGTTGGCCTTCATTTGCATCCAGAAATTATTTAATATTGTGGTTTTTCACATGCAATTGGAGTGAGGGGGTGATACAAAATAAACCCAAGAGAAACACATGCTCACTTACTGAAAATATACTGGCATATTCTCTTCCATAAGTGGACCTTTACTGGACATATGTATGGCAATGGTGTATATGTTTAAAAATGGGTCTTGGACATTTTATGTGCAAGTTTTTGATTGAGAGTGTTTAGTAGAAATTTTCAACATATAAAACATTACTAAAATAGTTTCAAATGATACAAAAGGCTTAAACTGAAAGCTGGTATTTAAGAGTTTAATCAACTTACATTTTAAATATTAAAAGATATGGTTATGTATAATTCCTACAGATTTCTACAGATTTTTATAGAATGTTCTATGTGTATCCAAGAATCCCTGAGGAGAGATTATGGCTCTGCCCATGTCCTGACTGAGACAGGACATCTGTCCAGCAGCAGGGAGGACCTATGAGGGGCTAGAAGGAGCCTTCTTCCAATGACTCAGAGATGGGCTCTACTACCAAACTACAAATTGTAACACTGTCAGCCTCAATTCCACTGCCTGCAACAGTGGAAAGCTAACGTTTTCACTAGTGAAAAAAAAAAAAACCAGTTAGGAGCACTCTGATTCCTTACTGCCCATGGCCTTTCAGTCATCTCATTCCCATGGCTGGCCTCTGCTCAGCCTCCCATGAAGCATTCCAAGTCCAGGTCAGTGCTGCACCTGTTACTTCTCTTGATAGTTTGATATCCCTGTCATGGTCAATGGTTGTTTCCTTCTTGATCAATTGATACTATGAAACATTGTCAAAATTCCTTCACTGAGTAAATTTCAGTGGCAGTGGGGTCTGTGCACCACCCTCCACTCTCCTATGTGCTAACTCTCCCTCCAGATCTTGTTCTCCCTCCCCTCCACTAGTACCTCCTCCCTGACCAGGTGAGTTAAATGTTAATGAAGCAACAATATATTAAATAAGGTATCTTTAAACAGAAACATACATAAAACACATATAATATTGACAAGAAAGTTATAACCAGAAGCTGACAGGAATCTAACCCTTCAGTTCCTGCTTTAGTTATCTAGTGCTACTATAACAAAAATACCACTAATGAGTGGCTTTAACAAACAGAAATCTATTTTCTCATAGCTTATGAGGCTAGAAGTCTGAATTCAGAGCATCAGCTCTAGAGGAAGGCTTTTTCTTTCTATGGACTCTGGGAAAAGGACCTTGTGTCTTTTCAGCTTGTGCTTCTTGGTTCCTTGGAGATTCATGTGGTATGGCATTCATCTTTCCCCATCTGGCCTTGCTTGCTCAGTTGCTTCCTCAATCTGCTCTTTTTATACCTCAAAATAAATAGATTTAATATTCAGACTGTCCACAAACACATGAAGAAATGCTTGCAATGATTAGACCTCAGAGAGAGGCAAAGCAAAACAACAATGAGAAATCATATCACTGCAGCAAAAATATTAAAGTGTAACAAGACAGAAAACAAACGCTGGTGAGGGTGTAAACAGATTGGAACTCTCATACATTGCTGGTAGGACTGTAAAATGGTATAATATCCAATTTCTGGATCTGTTTCTGTGGAAAATAATGTGGCACCTCCTTAAAACGTTGGAACTAGAAATACCAATTGATCTAGCAATTCCACTAGTAGGAATATATCCTAAAGAGGTGAGATCCAGGACATGAATAGATACATGCACATACAGGTTCATCACAGCACTATTCATAGTAGCAAAGAGATGGAAACCACCTAAGTGTTCATCAACAGATAAATGGGTAACCAAACTATGATACATACACACAATGGAATGCTATATAACATTAAAGAATAGTGAAGAATCCACAAAACACCTCATAACATGGATGAACTTGGAGGACATTATGCTGAGTGAAATAAATCAATCACAGAAGGATAAATATTGTATGAGTCTGTTATTATAAAAAGTCAAGGAAAGGTATCTTTGTTGGTTACGAGGGAAGGGAGATGAGGGAAGGGAAAATTGATGACGTAAAGAAGCACATGTTGATTTGGCTGAAGGGAAAGGCAATACAACAAAAGTGAATGACCAGCACAATATAACTAAGTAAAAGGAAGACACAAAGAGGTACACAAGAGATGCAGACAACAAAGATGAATACTGCTACATACACAATACTGCATTATCAGTAATAACAAACACTAATCTATGGGTGGGTGCATAGGTAGACAGGCAAGAAGATTAGGTATAGGTAGGCAAAAGGGAATATACCCATGGTCATACATAGATTTGGCAGACAACATTCCTATATATGTATTTGTATGTGTAAAAATGTCTATATACATTATAGAGCTAACAGGGGACAAAGGACAACTTTTTAGCCACAACCAAGCAACTTGAGGGATGTGTCACTGGGCCTTGTAGGCTCAGAATCATGGGCATAGGAGCATCAAGCTCAACTGGCACAATATAGTACACAATGACATTGTTCTACATCTACTTTGGTGAGTAGCAACTGGGGTTTTAAAAGCTTGTGAGTATCCATATGAGAGGCAATTATTGGTCTCTCCTCATCTGGACCAAAGAAGAGTGAAGAAAATCAAAGACATGTGGAAATAATTAGTCCAAAGAACTAATGGCCCATGAGCACCTCAGCCTACATGACCCTGAGACCAGAAGAACAAGATGATGCCTGGCTAGCACAGCAAAATCACTGACAAAGGAATAAAAATTGGAGATCCTGGATAGATTGGGAGAAAAATTGTGAAACAAAATTCAAAAACATAAAAAAGACCAGGATTACTGGTCAGACAGAAACTGGTGAAACCCCCGAGACTCTGGCCCTAAGTCACCGTTTGGGCCTAGAACTGGACTCACTCTCATGGCTCAACTCTCAGCCAAACAATAGACAGGCCTAAGAGCTGTCAACCATGAGAGATTAGAAGGGCAGATTTTGCACAGGAAGAAAGCTAGGCAGGAAGGAATGCATAGGTAAAAGGACCACAGGGAAAGAACAACTACAGTGAAGGGTTGGGAGGAAAGCTGTTACACTATGGGGATTACACAGTAATCAGTGTCATGAAACAAAATGTGTATGGACTTGATTGTTAAATGAATCTGCTTTGTAAAATTGTACCCAAATCATAATAAAAATTTTTAAAAAAAGAGAGCGAGAGATCAATTTAAAACACACCTTACACTGATATTGGCTCATTAACATAACAAAGAAAACCCATTCCCAAGTGGGATTATAACCACAAGTACAGGAGTTTAGCTTTATAACACATATTTTGGGGAGACACAATTCAATCCATAACAGTTTCCATAGGAGCAATTGTTCAGTACTCTGTAAGTCTGTGTTTGCAGTGACTTTATAGAACATAGCTACTCTGTGTATATATAGATACAGATATTTTATTTGAGTATTTAGCAACTTGAAACAACTGGATATTTACTTTTGTTTGCTAAGATAACTGAATTTAAACTTTATCATTTGTAACTTTAGTTAAAATTTACAACTGTTCTTTCTTAACCAAAGAACATGATTAGAATTTCCTTTTACTTAACTATAACTTGAGAACAGAGGGAAATGTTCCTACAATAGGTAACAGAAAGAATTGAAAGGGATCAAAGAAAAAGAAAATATTTATATGTACATTAGGAAAAAAATTTCCTAACATAAGAATCATTGAGCTGTAAGAGATGACATATAGAGAAAAGGTAGGTAGCCTGGGATGTGAATAATATTTCCAAGGGGAAGAAATAAAATGGTGGTCAAACCTTGTCAATAAGCCTTCATATCAGCCACCATCTCCCCAGGGGAACTCAGCACAAAAATAACAATGACAATGATAATAGTAATAAATAATATTTCATGTGTACTTGGAGTCCCTGGGTGGAGCAAACAGGTAACATGTTTGGTTGCTAACTGGAAAGATGGAGGTTTGATTCTACCCAAAGTCACCTCAGAAGAAAAGCCTGACAATCTACTTCTGAAAACTCAGCCAATGAAAACACTATGGATCACAACCATGCAATCTGCAACCAATCACGGGGATAAAAAATGACTAAGCAATGTTCCATTATGCATGTGGTCATCATATGTTGGGGTCAACTTGACTGGAGCTAACAACTATAATTTCATAATAATATACTATCTGTCAGTAATGAAAGTAGGTTTGATGGGGACCTTCTAGCAAATGGTAGAAGAGAAGGCAGTGGACAATTAACCTACACATAAATTCAAAGAAGAGGCTTTAATATAATTTTATCCAAATTCTCTCTCAATTTATTAATTTCTTCTCTAGTAACCCTACAGAAAGTATACAGTGCACACACTTAGGAGGTAGTCCATTCTACATTGAAAAACTATGTACTTAGACATTTCTTAGAGTCATTGGGTGGTACAAACATTTAATGCAATCTGCATTTAATGAATTCTTGTGGGTTTGGCTGTTCAAATCCACTAGAAGTACCTTATAAGGAAGGCCTGGAGATCTACTTCCAAAAAAATCAGCAATTGAAAACCCTGTGGAGCAACAGTTCTACTTGGACACACACAGGGTTGCTATGAGTCAGATCTACTCCACAGCAACTGTTAGACATTTCTTATGTTGAAAAAAATTTCTCTTTCTGAAATGTGACCCCTTTATGGAAAAAAGCCTACACTCTTCTCTACAAAAGAGTCTTTTACCTGTGTAAAGGCAAATATCGCATATCCCCTAAGTCTTCTCCAGAATAGTTATATTACTTTTTCCTTATCTGATATGGTGTCAAGATCCCCTCACTATCTTGTCCCTTCTTGTTGCTCTGGAGTTCATAATGTCCCTCTGAAAATGTAGCACTTGGAATTGAATATAGTATTCTGGCCCACACAGAATGTTGTTCCAATGATTTAAGTCCTAGAAATGTGTCTGATATTAATAAATCCAACTTTATAATTCAGAGAGAGTCTATCTGCTTTATATAAGTGAACTGGCACTATTCTTTGTACCTTTTATGTGTACTGACTATATGGAACAAGAGACTTTTTTTAATATGTACATTTATTTATTTTTAGTTAGATTTATTAAAGCATTTGTAAAGCAATCAGTAATCCCTTTAATTCAATTTCTTAATTAAAAAACAATCTTGTTGTCTTCTGTCTATACAATAAATTATTTTTATATTAATAAATTAACTCTAGCAATTAAAATAATATTAAAATATCTGTTTAATTTAGTCCCCTATGATCAGGTTATTTAAACATGTGATAAATAATTCATTTTGACATTGTAAACTAAGGATCAAACAATATTTATGACTACCTTTCATAGTTGTTTAGGAATCTATGCTGATGAGTTCCACATTTCTAGTCCTTCAACTAGAAAGCTGGCCAGTTGTGGGAACCTGATGTGAGGATAACAAGAATCCTATGGTTCCCTAAGATGCTAGCAAAGCTGCAGAAGATTATCCCAAGAAAAGAAATATTCCCAAATACTCTGGGCTTATAATTAAAGTGTTCAAATAACCCCCTCCCATGACTCTCCATCTTCCAGCCTTTGGCTGGCCAGGGCAGCCCATGGAGATGTAACTTATAATCAGCCCAAGATATAAATGTGGAAAGAATAATAAAGCAGAGGAACAGGAAACTGTGGATATCTTCTCTAACAGATGACCTTCTGCTTACCATGTTCCAAAAACAAAGAGAGATTTAAATCTTACATTTCCCTATGGAATTCAGCACACCTTCCTTGATGAGCTATTTTAATAGCCAAATAGATAGACCCTCCCTCCTGAAGGTTAGTATCTCGATGTTACCCTTGCTTTTGTGCGTTATTCTTAATTACGTACATAGAAACTCAAGCTCTATCATATGTTGCCAAAATAACTTTTGGGTGAAGGAAAAATGCAGCTACCCACTAGTTCATTGATCTTCCTGACATCCAAACATTGATTGTTTTTAACTATATTTATTAAGATAAAGGACATTTTGACATCATATATGGACAGTCTAAACCCACTCCTATCAAGTCGATTCTGCCTCATAGCAACCCTTACTTTCAACATGTTATCAGAAGGAGCCAATCTCTGGAGAGGGACATAAAGAGGAAGACCCACAGTGAGATAGATTGACACAGTGGTTGCAACAATGGGCTCAAACATAACAATGATTATCAGGATGGGGCAGGACCAGGCAACATTTTGTTCTGTTATACATAAGGTCACTATGAGTCAGAATTGACATGACAGCACTTCACAGAAACAACATAAATAATCTGAATTCTTCAGTGCTCTTCAGTAATTATATTATTCATCATATAAGATCTTTGAGACATATTGAGACCATTTTGTAATTGTATAACCTTCATAGTCATGGAGAAACAGATATTGAAAGGATAGCCAACTGGTCAAGGTCACTAACAAGATTAAGGATGAAATCAGTTTTAAGAGTAAATGTTTCAACTTCATTACTCATCATTTCCCAGTGAGATTCCAGAACATCTTATGATATCCAATGACATCTACATTCAAGGTGAATTTCTATCATTAGCAAGTGTGGCGGTTATTTTTATGTGTCAACTTAGCTAGCCTATTGTGCTCAGTTGTTTGGTAAAATATTAATCTAGATGTTTCTGTGATGGTATTAACTTTCACAATAAATTGACACTAAATAAAGGAGATTACCCTCAATAACGTGCTGAGCCTGATCAAATCCATTAAAGGCAATAAGACTAAAACCTGAGGTTTCCTGGAGAAAAAGGAATTTTGCCTCAAGATTGTAACATAGAAACCTTGCCTGAGTTTCCAGCCTACTAGCCTGCCCTATGAATTTCAGACTTACTAGCTCCCATAATTATGTGAGCCAATTCCTTAAAATAATTTCTCTGTGTGTGTATCCTATTGGTGTGTTTCCCTGGACAACCCCTAAAGATAGAGCAAGTAAGAAGATCATCTGAGTAACATCACAGAATTAAATTATCCAATTTGATTATTTGAGTATAAAAATGTTTATAACTTTTTAAAATGTCAATGTTTATTGTGTCTCTTTAGTTAAATCTGGCTGACTCCTTAAATCTAAAAGTTCATCATTGATTTCATTCCTGAGCTAGGAAATTCTGACAGAACTCTTTAACTATTTATTCTGCATACCAAGCCTTCTTTCTCAGTGACTAGCATTTATATTAGTGCGACACATTAGCTAGTGTCTGAAACCCCTCACAAATACAAGGGAGCCCAAAGCTTCATGCAGGCAGTAAAGACTTCACTTGAAAGAGAAACCAAGCTTGCATGGTTTTATGCAACAAGGTCAGAGCAACCGTTCATTTATTCCAACTTCTTGGGAAAGAAAAGAGGTGGAAGCTGTGCAGTGGTCCCAGGGAGGAAACAAACCCTTGAGCCACAGACAGTGCCCTTGAATGGGGCAGGAGGCAGGGAGGGGATGGCTTCCAAGATCCCAGAAGGTGAGATCATCTTCTGATGAGGCTTGTGCTGGGTGCTTACACCAGCTGATGACCAGGCCATCCACCACCAACACTCTACTTCAAGATGTTTATGAAAACCCCATGACACCAGGCACACACGGCAAACTTCTCTGAGACATCATGCCCAGGCCTCTCAGATCAAAGATGGGTTTAGGGCAAAAGGAAGTTTTGAATTTGACAAGATTTTCCTGGACACATCCAAAACAGGAATAATGTCACAGGCTAGGAGCAACAAACTTGACTGCCTGCAACTCTTAGAGGCAATAAGGTTAGGTACACAGGGCAAATTCTTCAGGGTTCAAGGTGGGGCTGGCCTAAAGAAACCTGCAAGAATGCAAACCAGCTCTCAACTTAACAGCCTACAAAGCTGTGGTGAAGCTTAGAAGTAAGTGTGGAGGAGGGGAGACAGATGATCCCCGTCAGAGATTAAAGTAAGCAAACTAATTCCTTGCCATATGCCTTATGAGTTTTGACACTTTGATAGGAAGAATCTGTTACAGTGCTTAAAAGGCCCCAGCCTCACCCCACAGGGTATGGGGAAAAGGAGAAAGGAGTTCAAAGTGAATAATTACCTGTTATTGATGCCTTATATTTAAAGACCCTGGCTAAGGATTAAAGACAATCCCAAAGCTATTAACAGCCTACAGTAAACAAGTCATGAATCAGAGAGAAGACAGAGAAAAGAATTTCAGAAGGATTTCCTCCATCTTTCTGGGACCCTCTGTAGGTGAAGGAGCTCTGGTGGTATACTGCCTGAGGCACTTGACTGCTAACCAGAAGGCTGGAGGTTTAAACCCATGAGCCACTCCTTGGAAGGAGGGTTGGGCAATCTACTTTCGTAGTGATATCACCTTGGAAACCTAAGGAGGGGTCGCGATAAGTCAGACCCGACTTGACAGCAGTGAGTTTGATTTTCAGTTGTCTGTAAGTAAGGTAAAGTGTGCATATGTGCATTTTACCGTGTTGTTGTTGTTATGTGCTGTCAAGTTGGCCCCAACTCATAGCGACCCCTCCTTGGGTTTCCAAGGCAGTATCACTACGGAAGTAGATTGCCCAACCTTCTTTCCAAGGAATGGCTGGCGAGTTTGAACTGCCAGCCTTCTGGTTAGCAGTCAAGTGCCTTAGGCACTATGCTACCAGAGCTCCTCATTATACCATAGGACAACTTTGGACCAGAAATAAAAGTATTAATATTACTGTAGCTTTGTCTTGGTCCCTGGAGTTTTCTCCTGTGGACTCAGAAGGACTTTGCTTTACTAATCTTTCTATTGCTGGCACTAGAGAGGAGCCAGCTTTAAATAATACAGGGGGAATTTTCTTGGTTGGGTGGGTGGTTGGGTAGCTGAACCCATTCTCTTTCTTCTTTACACTTTCAATAAAAACAAAGATTCATCACTGAAGTAACTGGTGGCTGACTAGTCTAACTCCTCATTCTTGGTGACAACCCTGGAGAAGGATAATTTCTCCTTAGCATACTCAACCAAAAGCACTTACTGAGTTTCCCCAGTCTCCCCAGAGGATGGACTTGATGATCCACTGTTTTTGTTTCCCTTCTGTGATATCTGATTCTGTGATCTCTCAGCTGAGGATCATTATTCTAATGAAAAACACTTCCAGGAAATCAGTCCAAGACAGATTTAATTTGATGTGGAAAAGAATTTCAAACGCACATGATGTCCATCGGAAATTATTATCAGCCTCAGCTTTCAACTACCCAGATCTAAAGATGCCACAGTGCTTTGAAGGAAGTGGGGAGGGTTACATTTTGTTTTTGTTTTTTCATTTTTCTAAGGAAAAATGAAGCAGAAGAAAGAGAAAAGCCATCATTCCCCTGGGGGAGAAGACCATCCTGATCCACATAATTACAAATTGTGGATGGGCACACATTGAAGCCAATGGGGCCAGGGCTCTGGTAGCCACATGTGCCTCCTGGAGATTCCGGGAAAAGCCTAGTCTGGACAAGGGATGCATCAGTCCTCTGGGAAGGGATCTGGAACTGGAGCATAGGAGGCCCAGGGGGTTTCAGATGGATCCTCTTAAATCCACCTCTCCTCTTGTTACTCCCCTGTTCATCAAACTTCCACTGCTCCACCACAGTTCTGAGCAAGGAGTCAGGTCCTCCCCAGCCTGACTTCCCTTGCTTTTCCAAGTCCAGCTCCCACCCTTGCCCTCAGCTCCAGAGTCCCTGTCCGATATTTGTCACCAGAAACACTTTACCCCTTGCATGGCCAAACCTTCTTTCTGCTCTGTCTACACCAGAAAGTGACAGAAACCCAGTTTTTTAGAGAAAAATAAGACATAACCAACGCTGCCCCTGAATTCCAAAATAAAAACAAAACACTCCCTGTTATAATAAGATATCAAAGCCTCTTATCTCTTGGCTCTTGGACACTGAGCTGCAAACCACTCTTGCCGTGACTTTTCACTGAGTTTAACTTCGAGGATAAATAATTAAGTCAGGCATGAAATTTCCCTCATATAGCTCTACAAATATATGAAGAAACTTCAAGTTACATATTATCCTCTCATTGGTATTTGATGAATGAATGAATGTTTCCAGCAGGGATAACAATTTGTATAAAGGTGCCAACACATAAAGACACCTCAGTAGCTATAAGACCCTGAGTAGTTTAGAAAAGCTGGCTGGGGAAAATGTCAGAGATGAGGCTGTAGAGTATAGGATCTTTCCCTGATCACTCACACCATTTCCACCTTCTGAATGGGCTTAATCCAAGCCTGACAAACTCATAGGTATTGGACAAAATATGATCTGTTCCTGAACACTTCTCTGTGTTGACACCTAGAACACAGGTCATCCAGAGAAGTGAAATACTCCCACAACCTACCAGTAAAATAGCCTAACTCTCTCTCTTTTTCTGTCACTCAAGCAAGATCTCAAGAAAAGGAGAATTATATTTTTTATGGATGCAAAAATAATTCTATTATTTAAGAAAAGACCAATTATCCCCTTTAGTGCTTTATTTTCAACGCTCTCATAACACACCTCCAATCAATAGTGATACAAAGAACTGGAGCTGGAAAGATGAAAATATTTTCTGTAGCATCTGCCTCATGAATGAACCCCTGATGGGGCTGGCTGGCTTGGGCAACAAACAGCATTATCCAGGAGAGAAAATACAGGAAGAAGTGTGGGTTTGGGAAAGAAAAAGAACTTCATTTTCAGAAGAGACTGAGAAATGATAAGCTGGGGACGGTGGTCAGGTCTCTAGAGAAAGGTCAGGCTTGACACAGAAATGTGGGCACTGAAGTGCATGGATTTCCCTAGCTGGGGCTGTGGTTTCAGAAGAATAGAACAGCAAGATCAGAATTCTAAAGAATTCCAACATTTAAGAGATAAGGCATCAAGACAGAAGAACCAGCACAATCTCAGTGCTTAAGGTAGGCATCTCAAGAAGAGGTGGTCAACAGTGTCAAATATATTAGGTCCTGGTACGCGTTAAGAATTCTGGTGGATCTGACAATTGGAAGGACTGAGAGATGTTAGAGCAGGCTCAGGAAAGCAATGGGCAAGATAGCCATGTTTGAACAGTGCAATGGATGTAAGGAAGTAGATTAGAAGTGATTGCATAAGATGCAACACAAGGTAGGCATTTGATGACTGTTGTACAATAAGTGAAGGAGGAAATAAACACTGGAAAAGAAGCAATTAGAAATATTTATCTCTGTTGAATGTTGGACCATCTATCTTAAGATTAGGAGATAGGCATATTTACAACTATTAATCAATTACCAAAAAACTTGGAGTTATTTTAAATCGAATGAACATTATTTAGTGATATAACTATAAGTTACCCACACTTGAAATGAATGCAATAAATCAGATCATTAAATACACTGGAAGGTGATTATATAATACTAACGCTTTGAGAATTTGATGATCTGGAGAATTAGAACTTGGCAGAAGTTTATTTTTCTCACATAGCTAAAAGCAGGGCCAATAATCTAAATACTTTGGATTATATAAATGTTTAAGAATATGGATAAAAACAAAAAAAGCAATGACAATAAAGAGATCAACTAGGACAATCACATGAATTATGGGCTGGTTTACTAGAGCATATAAAACTCAGAAACCTCCTTCAACTCTCTCAGTTTCCATAAGTTAAGGGAGAGTGATTAATTCAGCTCCATGCACCTGAAGTTAAGAAAAATGAAATCAAATGAAGAAAAATCTCCTACAGAGCAAGAAACAAATCCTCACATGCTTACTTTCTGCTTAAGTTCAAAGAGAAATTTTACTGAAAACAATGAGGAAGCATTGCTGGGAACAGGGAGTTAAATCTCAATGTGAGCATCTGAGCCTAGGGTGCTCTTGCATGGCTTTGTCATTTAAAGGAAGGGTGGACAGAGGTAGGTGTCTGAAGGTTCTCTTCAGAAACAAAACCTGAGAGTATAGAGAAAGTGAGAGATCTACTTCAAGGAACTGGCACATGTGATTGTGTGGCTAGCAAATGTAAACTCCATAGATCTGGTGGGAGGCTGGAGACTCTTTCTGGCTTTCATTCCAAGATCCCTAAGTCAGGCAACAGGAAGAGTGTAGAGTGAAAAAAGAGAGAGAAACAGTTCTGTCAAAATATCTATTTATACTCTTGAAGCAGAACAAACCCTAAGGAAAATCTCTTTCAACTGATTGATTGATTACATTACATTAGATTGAATTATGAAAGATGATGATGTTACACCATGTTGTGAAACAGCAACTAATCTACTGTTTGGTCAAACCACTGGGAACCATAGCCTAGCCAAGTTAACACATGAAATTAACCAACAAAGTAAGTAATGTTGTTGTTAGCTGTTGTCCAGTTGGCTCCAACTCATAGTGACCATACATATAACAGAATGAAAGTTGCTTGGTCCTGAGAATGGCCTTTCCTGATGTCCAAGAAAAGTAAGCCAAGTTTTACCATCCTTGCTTCTAAGGCACATTTTGGTTGTATTGCTTCTAAGATTAATTTTATTTTCCTGACAGTCCACAGTATAGTTAATATTCTTTGCCAACATCACTTTTCAAATGAATCAATTATTCTTCTGTCCTCCTTTTTCATTGTCTAGCTTTTACATGCATATGAGAAGATTGAAAATACCATGATTTAAGTTAGGTGCACAGTAGTCATCAAAGTGACATCTTTGTTTTCTAACACTTTAAAGAGGCCTTTTGCAGCAGATTTGCCCACTGTAACACATTGTTCAGTTTCTTAACCACTGCTTCCATGGATGTTGATTGTTGGTCCAAACAGAATGGAACCATGGACAACTGTAGGTAAGAGAACCTCCAACTTCACCTTTTTCCCTCTAACCTTCCCTGCCTAGTTCCGTAATTCCATTCTGTGTTGTTCTGTAATGTTGCTATAACAGAAATACCACAAGTGGATAACTTCAACAAACAGGAATTTATTCTCTTACAGTTTAGGAGGCTAAAAGTCTGAGTTCAAAGTTTCAGCTCTAGGGGCTGGGTGAAGACCCCTCAACCTTGAGGTTCAGCTCTGGCTCCTGTTTCAGGCCCAGTGGAGCTGGAGGCTTTTTCTGACTCACACAACTGCTGGCTTCTGAGGCTGATGAACCCACGATCAGCAGGTCAAATAGAACAATCCCAAAATCGGCAGGCAACACAGCAGGCCAAGACTCAGCCAAGGGCAGGGTCCAGATTTGCCGAAACCTAGAGACCATTCTCAAAGCTTTTCCACATATACTGAAAGCAGGCCACATCCCAAAGGCAGCTCCCTTTCTGCTGGGTAACATCTCATAGCAGATTGCACCATGGAGGTGATTACAATCTCATCATAGGGAGTAATTACAACTAGCTGCCCAGCTACTTAAATCCACAGCCCAGTCAAATTGAGACACAATCTTAACTACCACATGTTCAATTACTTTTCTAAAACACCCTTTCATCCTGTCACTCTGCAACTCTAAAAACTTCAATGAATGTCAATTTTCATTTAAAATATGTCATATTTCTTGGACCAACATGAAAGATTCTCTAGATGTTTGCTTTGTCTTTTTTATGTGAATTCTGTAGTCCAACCAAACTAGCCTTCCAATTGTCCCCCTCAAACTCTACCACACCCCTCCTTGAGTTGTCTTTCCTCCACTTGTGGCTCACGAATAACATGAAGATAATAGACCTAATCAGGTTCTCACTTGTTAGGTGAACCACTTAGGTTATTTTTTGGACTTTCCTTTCTCTGCAATAAATTTTGGTTTCTGGAAGATACTGGCTAAGAATTAAATATCTTCATATTTCCCACAGTGAATGGTTCACTGCTATTCACATTGGGACTTAGTTAAAAAAAAAAGAATGAATAAGTAGAAGAGTAAATAGATAAAATAAAGCCCAAATTCCAATGATGTTTAGTAAAATAATATCTTAGTTAGGACTCACTTAACCTGCACTCAAATTGCCTTACACAATAAAGAAATATGAAATTTCTTATTATTGAGTGTATTCAGAGTCCAGAGGATAGATAGGAATCAAGGCTGGTTCATAAAGTGACTCAACAATGCCATCAGAAATGTAAATGTTTATTTCTCCATCCCAGCTCACACCACACTGACTTCATCCCAAAGCAGGTTGTTCTGTGGACATTTGAGGACTGGGATGATAGACATTCTTGTTCCCATCCTGGAGGAGATAGAGCACCTCTCCTATACAACCCAATGACTAACAACTAACTAGGGATGTTGTTGTTGTTATGTGCCGTCGAGTCGGCCCCGACTCATAGCGACCCCTCCTTGGGTTTCCGAGGCAGTATCACTACGGAAGTAGGATTGCCCAACCTTCCTTCCGAGGAGTGGCTGGTGGGTTTGAACCGCCAGCCGTCTGGTTAGCAGGCAAGTGTCTTAGCCACTATGCTACCAGAGCTCAGCAACTTTTAAGTTACCTAGAGTGCATTGGGTAGGAGATAACAACTGAACAAAGCATGTTTGTTAGAAAGAAGGGGGATGGAAATTGACATTCAGTGGGCAGCTGTCATAGTTAATGTTATGTATCAACTTGGCTAGGCCATGATTTTCAGTATTATGTAACTAACCTCCATTTTGTGGTCTGATGTAAGGGGAGTTTCCTGTGAATGTGGCCTGCATTCAATACATAAGGACATTCTAGCAAAATGCTCTCTCCCTCTCTCTCTTATTCTCTATCCTTCTCAATCCTATATCCAACTCATCATTTTCTGACCTCCAGTTCTTCAGACATGAGCCTGCAGCCTGCAGATTTTGAGATTTACCAGCTCCTGCAGCCTCGTCAATAAGTTGTATGCTATTTCACCTGCCAATTTTAGTTTTGTCAGTCCATGCAAGCAAATAAGTCAAGAGAATCATCCAGCCTGATGCCTAACCTGCGGATTTGGGACTTTCCACCCTCCACAGCTGCATGAGCCATTTGCTTCCTTTTTGGTCTTCTAAACCCAGAATAAGACAGTCACCAACAACATCCATTGTAGCAGAGCTACAAAATTAAGTCACCCTGTGAAGTTATTTGCATTCATTATCTCACTGAATCACCAAAACCCTGTAAGAGAGGGATGAAGAGGAAACTGAGGCAGTGTGATGTCTAGCAATTTACTCTAGCTAATACAGCTTGTAGGAGCTCTGGCAATGTAGTGCCCAAGGCATTTGACTGCTAACCAGAAGGCTGGCGATTCAAACCCACCAGCCACTCCTCGGAGGGAAGACTGGGCAATCTACTTCCATAGAGATACCTACCACCTCAGAAACCCACGGAGGGGTCACTATGGGTCAGAACTAACTTGATGGCAGTGAGTTAGGTTTTGGGTTTTCTGTGTAGCTTGTAAGTAGTAGAGCCAAGCTCTTCACAACTCTTAATAACTCCACAGCATAACAAGATGATCTAATAGAGGAATGCATAAAAAAGCATGGTAACCCAATTACCTGTTACTATTGTTGTTGTGGGAGCTCTGGTAGTGTAGTGGCTAAGACACTTGCCTGCTAACCAGACGGCTGGCGGTTCAAACCC
>NW_006921819.1:995636-1015750 GCF_000298275.1 Orycteropus afer afer | reverse complement strand
TCACGCAAATTCTTCTGCTAGTTGGGGTTTAGTCCAATTCTGCATCCTTTCCTTCAAGGCTCAGGGGTCCAAGATTATCTTCTGTGTCAGTGTTAATTGGTTTCCCTTTTCTTTGTTGAAGAGGGTCTGTGCAATCCTTCTGCCTAGTCCGCCATCTTGCCCCCAAAAACCCGTCATCCTCACTTCTAAGGAACAGTCTGGCTATACTTCTTCTAAGACACATTGTTCATTCTTCTGGCAATCTGTGGTATATTCAATATTCTTCACAAACACCATAATTCAAAGGCATTAATCCTTCTTTGGTCTTCCTTATTCTTTGTCCAGCTTTTGCATGCATATGAGGCTTTTGTAAATACCATAGTCTGGGTCAGGCATCCCTTAGTCTTCAAAGTGACTTGCTTTTTAACACTTTAAAGAGGTCTTTTGCAGCAGATTTTCCCAAAGCAATATGTCATATGATTTCTTCACTGCTCCTTCCATGGTTGTTGATTGTAGATCCAAGTAAAATTAAATCCTTGACCACTTCAATCTTATCTTCATTTATTATGATGCTGTTTATAGGTCCAAATGTGAGGATTTTTGTTTTCTTTTTGTTAAAGTATAATCCATTCTGAAGTCTGTAGTCTGATTTTCACCAGTATGTGCTTCAAATCCTCTTCATTTTCAGCGAGCAAAGTTGTTTCATCTGCATATCAGAGGATATTAGTGATTCTTCCTCCAATTCTGATACTGCAATCTTCTGTGTATAGTCTAGCTTCTTGGGTTATTTGTTCAGCATACAGATTGAATAAGGATGGTGAAAAGACACACCCTTGACATATACCTTGCTTGATTTTAAAAGTTCTCTTTGAACTGCCTCTTGGTCTATGCATAGCTTCTGCATGAACTCAATTAAGAGTTCTGGAATATCCATTCTTCCTAATGTTATTCAAAATTTGCTGTGATCCACACAGCATTTTCATACCACCTTTCTGATATTCTCTTCTTGCAGCCAAGATCCATCTGACATCAGCAATAATATCCCCTATTCCACATCTTCTTCTGAATCTGACTTGAATTTCTGGCAGTACCTTGTCAATGTACTGCTGCAATCATTATGAATTATCTTCAGCAAACTTTTACTTGTGTCCACATTCTGTTGGATCACCTTTCTTTGGAATGGACACAATTATGGTTCTGTTCCAGTCAGTTGGCTAGGTAGCTAGCTGTCTTCCAAAGTTCTTGGTACAGATGAGTGATCACTTCCAGTATTGCATCTGTTTTTTTTTTTTTTTTTTGAAACATCTCAATTAGTATTCTGTTCAATTCCTGAAGTTTATTTTCCAGTAATACCTTAGTGCAGCCTGGACTTCTTCCTTCAATACCAGTGGTTCCTGATCATATGCTACCTCCTGAAATGGTTAAACATCCAACTCATAGAAACCCCTCCTTGAGTTTCCAAGGCAGTATCACTACAGAAGTAGATTTCCCAAACTTCCTTCTGAGGAGTGGCTGATGGGTTTGAACTACAAGCCTTCTAGTTAGCAGTCAAATGCCTTAGGCTCTTGTGCACTTGTTCTAATTTTGTTCAGCTTCCATTTGAATTTGCATATGAGCAATTTTGATGGCCTGTTCCACAGCTGGCCCCTGGTCTTGTTCTGACTAATGATATTAAGCTTCTCCATTATTTCTTTCCACAAATGTAGTGGATATGACTCCTATATATTCCATTTGGTAAGGTCTATGTGTATAGTTGCCATTTATGTGTTGAAAAAAGGTATTCATAAGGAATAAGCTGTTGGTCTTGAAAAATTCTGTCATGCGATGTCCAGCATCATTTCTATCATCAAGGCCATATTTTCCAACTACTGATCCTTCTTTATTTCCAACTTTTGCATTCCAATCACCAGTATATATCAATGCATCTTGATTACATGTTTTATCAGTTTCAGACTACAGAAGTTGGTAAGATTCTTCAATTACTTCATTATTAGTGGTTGGTGCGTACATTTGAATGATAATTACATTTGCTTGTCTTTATTGTAGCCATTTGGATAGTATTCTATCACTGACAGTGTTGTACTTCAGGATAGATCTTGAATTGTTCTTTTTGATGAATGCAACACCATTCATCTTCAGTTTGTTATTTCCAGTATAGTAGACCATACTGGATTTTCTGATTCAAAATGACCAATACCAGTCCATTTCAGTTCACTGATATCTGGGACATCAACCTTTATGAGTTCCATTTTATTTTCGATGACTTCCAATTTTCCAAGATTTATAATTTATACAATCAATGTTCCAATTATTTATGAATGTTTACAGCTGTTTCTTCTCATTTTGAGTTGTGCCACATCAGCAAATAAAGATTCTGAAAGTTATACTCTACCCATGTCCTTACAGTCCACTCTACTTTGAGAAGGCACCTCTTCCCCAATCTTATGTTGAGTTTCTTCTAACCTGAAGGGTTCATCTTCTGGCACTATATCAAACAATGTTCCCCTACTATTCATAAGGTTTTCACTGGCCAATGATTTTAGGAGTAGATCTCCAAGTCCTTCTTACCAGTTTGTCTTAGTCTGGAAGCTCTGCTGAAATCTGTCCACCATGGGTAACCCTGCTGGTACTGAAATACTAGTGGCATAGCTTCTAGCATCACAGCAACATGCAAGCCACCACAGTACAACAAACTCATAGAAGGAAAAAAATCCAAGAATTTCTGCCGTCAGTCATTCCTTAAAAGAAAACTTCCCCACTAACCCCAGGAAAAATATAAATGTGTTAATTAGGAAGTACTAACTTGACATTAGTAAAATTAGGTAATCAGATTAGTAATATTATCATGAAAAATTAATAAATGGGAGATCAGATGAAAATTACTTAGGTCTCAGATCAGACATTGTCCTAAGCATGCCTCATATAGTATTATATCATTAAATATTCACAGCAACTGAATGAAAGGATATTATCCCCAATTTGTAGACTGGGAAATCCAAGCCCAGGGAGGTTAAGCAACTTGACTGAAGCAGAACCCTAGGTCTTAAACCTTATCCTATATCACCTCCCTACCTTAATATTCCACCACTCATCTGTAAGTTTGTCATACTCTCATTGCTTGCAGGTTGCTGTGATGCTGAAAGCTATGCCACTGGTATTTCAATACCAGCAGGGTCACCCATGGTGGACAGGTTTCAGCAGAGCTACTACACTAAGACAGACTAAGAAAAAGGACATGACCAGGTCTACTTCTGAAAAAAAATGGCCACTGAAAACCACATGAATAATGAGGAAATATTGCCTGGATTATATAGTGACAGGTGGAAAATTAAATATGACCAGGGAAGAGCTGACTCTTCAGTGGAGAGTTGACCTTAATAATGTGGATGGAATAAAACTCTTGCGTTCTATATTTGCTGATGTGGCACAACTCAAAATGAGAAGCTGAAAACCTTCACTAATAATTGGACCATGGAATGTATGAAGTATTGTGAAAGTTAAGGTTGTGTCAACTTGGTTGGGCCTGGATGAGTGGCTGGGAAGCTGGTGGTAGTTATTCCCCATGATGAGACTGACAATCAACTCCATGGTGGGATCTACCACAAGCAGCTGAGTAGCTGCTTTAGGGATGTGGTCTGCTTCCCATACATAAGAGGCAGGAATGATCTCTAGTTTATGGCACACTTCAACCCTTCATGTACTCGAGTCTTTATTCAGTAGCCTGCCATGCTTGGCTGATCTTAGGACTTTCAATGAACTTGAATTAATGGCCTGCCATGTGGTGTGGTAACATTGGGACTGTGCCTTTTTACATGGTGACCTTGGGTTTCTCAGCCTCAACAGGCAGCAGCTGCCTGGGTGAAGAGATGCCTCTAGCTTAATTAGGCCAGGAGCAAGAGGCAGAGCTGGAGCACAAGTTTGAGGGGCTTTCACCCAGGCCCCTAGAGCTTTCCACTTTGAACTCAGACTTAATGCCTCCAAAATTGTAAGAGAATAAACTCCTGTTTGTTAAAGCCATCCCATTTGTGGTAAATTCCTGTCAGAGAGGCACTAGGTAACCAAAACATGTATGAATCTAGGAAAACTGGAAGATGTAAAATATGAGATAAAGATTAATATGTGAGGTATCAGTGAGCAGAAATGGACTGGTATTGGCCATTTTGAATCAGACAATCATATAGTCTACTCTGCTTGGAATTAAAAATTAAATGGCATTGTATTCATCATCAAAAAGAATATTTCAAGATCTATCCTGAAGTACAGTGCTGTCAGTGATAGGAGAATATCCATACACCTACAAGGAAGAGTAATAAACACTACTATTATTACTATTTATTATTATAAAGCCAAAGATGAAGAAATTGAAGGTTTTAACCAATGCCTGAAGTTTGAAATTGAAAAATATGCAATCAAGATATATTGACAATACTGGTGATTAGAACGCAAAAGTTGGAAATAAAGAAGAAGCATTGGTATTTTCAAAATATGGCCTTGGTAATAGTAATGACACTGGATATCACATGATAGAATTTTGCATGACCAGTGACTTATTTCAAATATCTTTTGTAAACAACATAAATGGTGACTGCACACATGGATCTCACCAGATGGAATACACAGGAATAAAATTGACTATATCTGTGGAAAGAAACAATGGAGAAGCTCAATATCATCAGTCAGAACAAGGCCAGGGGTCTATCATGGAACAGACCACCAATTCCTCATATGCAAGTGTAAGTGGAAGCTGACAAAAATTAAAACAAGCTCATAAGAGCAAAAAAAATGTGACCTTGAGTATATCTCACCTGAATTAGAGATCAGCAGATGAAAAGACAAGATGAGGTATAGGATAACATCAACGACATCATTTATGAAGAAAGCAAAAGGTCATCAAAAAGACAGGAAAGGAAAAGAAAGCCAAAATGGATGTCAGAAGAGCCTCTGAAACTTGCTCTTGAATGGAGAGTAGCTAAAGTAAGTGGAAGAAATGATGAAGTAAAAAAGCTGAACAGAAGATTTCAGAGGGCAGCTTAAGTGGACAAAGTATTGTAATGAAATATCCAAAGACCTAGAATTGGAAAATCAAAGGGAAAGAACACAGTTGGCATTTCTCAAACTGAAATAATAGGAGAAAGAAATCAATCCTTTAACTGAGATATTAAAAGGATTCTATGGACAAAATATTGAACAATGCAGGAATCATCAAAAGAAGATGGAAGGAATACACAGAGTCACTGTATCACAAAGATTTGGTTGATGTTCAACTATTTCAGGAGGTAGCATGTGATCAAGAACCAATGGTATTGAAGGAATAAGTCTGAGCTGCACTGAAGGAACTGGTGAAAAACATGGCTCTATGAATTGATGGAATATTCATTGAGATGTTTCAACAAACAAATGATGCAGTGCCAGAGGCACTACCAAAAAATTTGAAAGACAGCTACCTGAGCAGCTGACTGAAAGAAATCTATATTTGTGCACATTCCAAAGAATATGATACAACAGAATGGAGAAATTATCAAACAACATCATTAGTATCACACATAATTAAAATTTTCCTGACTATAATTCAAAAACTATTGCAGCAGTACATCTACAGGGAACAGCCAAAAATTCAAGCTGAATTCAGAAGAGGGCATGGAATGAGGGATATCATTGCTGATGCCAAATGGATCTTGGCTCAAAGCAAATACCAGAAAGATGTTTACCTGTATTTCATCAACTATGTAAAAGCATTTGACTGTGTGGATCATAACAAATTATGGGTAACATTGCAAAAAATGGGAATTCCACAACACTCAACTGTATTCATGAGGAACCTGTACATATAGACCAAAAGGCCATCATTCAAAAAGAACAAGGGGATACTGCATGGTTTAGAATCAGGCAAGGTGTCAGGGGTGTGGAATCCTTTCACCATACTTAAACAATCTGTATGCTGAGCAAATAATCCAAGATACTAGACTATATGAAGAACATGGCATCAAGTTTGGAAGAAGACTCATTAATAACCTGTGATATGCAGATGACAGAACCTTGCTTGCTGAGAGAGAAAAAGACTTGAAGCACTTACAAATGAAGACCAAAGACCACAGGCTTCAGTATGAATTACACCTCAACACAAAGAAAAATAAATCCTCACAACTTGACAAATAAACAACATCATAGTAAATGGAGAAAGGACTGAAGTTGTCAAGGATTTCATTTTACTTGGATCCACATTCAACACCCATGGAACCAATAGTCAAGAAATCAAATGATGTATTGCATTGGGCAAATCTACTAAAGAAGACCTCTTTTTCAAATACTTGAAGAGCAAAGACGCCACTTTGAAGACTAAGGTGCACCTGACCTAAGCCATGGTATTTTCAATAGTCTCATATACATCCAAGAGCAGGGCAGTGAATAAGGAAGACCACAGAAGTATTGACGAATTTGAATTGTGTTTTTGGCAAAGAATATTGAAAATGACCATGGACTGCTAGAAGAATTAACAAATGTGTCTTAGAGGAAGTAAGCCAAAATGCTCCCTAGAAGTGAGAATGGCCAGACTTTGTCTCTCATACCTTGGTCATGTTGACAGAAGGGACCAGTCTCTGGAGAAGAATGTCTTGGAAAAGTGAAGGGTCATCAAAAAAGAGGAAGACCCTGAATGAGTTGGATTGACACAGTCACTGAGACAATGGGCTCAAGTATGGCAATTGTGAGGATGGCACAAGACCAGGCAGTGTTTCATTCTGTTGTACCTAGGGTCACTGTGAGTTGTAACTGACTTGACAGCACCTTACAAAAATAACACATTAATATTAATACTAATGTCTTTACATCTGTTTTCTGTATCAGAAACTGGGAAGTTCAGCCCTGACTTACTCAGAATCCACAGGAGCAAGAGGACCAAGTCCCACCTTTCCCCACTTCTCCAAAACCTTCACCCTATGACATACCACAGCAAAAGAAAGGGACCCAGGATTTTCCTCTATAAATCAGACAAATGTATTTGAAATTTTACTTGAACCTCTCTGAATGCATTCTCAGTGGCATTGTCTCTCAAGAAGTGAAAATTGTTTCTTGGTGGGTTAGAAAACCTTTGATATCACAATGGTTTGACACTACACAATAAAAGTCTTATCTCATTGTATTTAATTTTTCTTATTAGGGGGAATTTTTTAAATAAATTTAACTTTACTCCTTAAGGAGGCAACAATGAAAAAATAAAGTTTAAAAAACACACAAGTAAGAATCCACCCAGGATTGAAAAACAGTAGATAATACACACCAACCTTCTTCTCCACATGCATTCCTTCCTTGAATCTGAGCAGTGTTTCATGCTAACCTGCAGGATCTTTTCCAATACTACTTATCACTTGCCAGAGTTTCTCAAATTATGTTCCTCAAGTGTTCTAAAAAATGAAAAATTGAGAGGGCAAAAAAGCTTGGGAAATTCTTGGTAAAACACAGTCATCTCTTCTCTTCACTGCAAGATGCTCCTGTCTTTAGCCAGCCAATGGGCATAGAGACTCCCCAGGAAGTGACTTGGGCCAGCTTCTTGGAGTATTCTGTGTTGAAGTTTCCACAGGCAACTCTGGGCAAGGGTGCTCCTGTCACCCCACTGAAGAGTCAGCCAGTCCAGTGCTGGGGACACAATCCCTGCATTTTAAACTTGTGAATTGAGTTTATTCCATTCCTTTCTAAACTCAGAATGTTCTGATTCTCAACTCTATACCAATCAGGCTGAGCCTTAGAAAAAGCTGCAGAATGGAAAGTGAAAATAGGAAAACTGCATAAACCTGTTTCAGTTCACTTTACAATCTGCATTATGCAACATTCTCCATCCACACCTCCTTAAAACACATGCCCTACCTACTGTTCCTATATTTCCAAGGATTTGGGGAAAGCATTCATATACAAATCAACATATTCAGTAAGAACAGTGCTTACAGATAGGAATGAAGGAAGAATTGAAGCAGAGCTTTCCTTCAGAATTCCTCTTGCAAAGGGTGTCTGATGAAAAAGGATAGGAGGAGAATTGGAAGGCTCGGGAGACTGAGTGAACCACCAAAGCTCCATAGGAAATTAGTGGCAAGGTCAAGAGCCAGGATCTGACCAGAGTGCTCTCCACTGACATCTTCAGTCTCCTATTACTGGTGGACACTGAAATTAAAAACTCCAAAAAAAAAAAAAAAAAGGAAAGGCCTGATGGACAACAGCTTGTTTCAAAGATTTCTAAAGTAGCAAATTTTCATTTGCCTTATGAAGCTGGACCACCTTCTTCATTCAAATTTTACTATGTTATCCAAATCGGAGCTAAGAATCTTTCTGTCTTCAAAAGTCACTTGGCAAAACTAAGCGACTTGGATCCTTACCAATAACAAAGTGTTTTCAACTTGGAATTTTGGAGCAGTCACCTAGGCTATCTTGGGCTACTCCTTCCCTTTGCCCTCTGCTATGGCCAGTGATTGTTTTTCTCAGTACAAGCATTTGGTTTGGCCTCAACCTGGTACCCACAGGCATCCCTGACTGATGGAACAGACATGTCTCCTGCAAAAAAAGTTTTGGGTTTTTGTTTGTTTTGTTTTGTTTGTGCTTTGTGACTTAAAGATATCTTTGTGCTGGACTCTGTATGACCATAATCTTAATTTCTGTCATTTATGAAATAGCTCCCAAGGCTGCAAAAACTCCTAACTGTAGAGCATCTTGTTTTATGCAGCATTTTCCATTAACATCTGTAAAAATCCAATCCAAAATTCAATTTCCATCTCAGAACTGTTAGGCATTTTCGTCAGAGATATTTTTCTTAGTGCTTTGATTTAAAAAAAAAAAAAAAAAAAAAAGGCTATTTTTATGTGTGCTTGTCTGTAAGGGCAAGGGATTTGAATGATGTTTCTTGTGATTATCCCACTTAATCAACAACACCAAATGTCACCCCTTGCATCTGAGACATTGCTAAGCCATGTGTTTGCAATTGGCAGTTGCTCTTTGAGCCCAGGCAGCATATGTTTTTGGCTTTTAAATTCAATTTCAACAACCTTGAGAAGGCACAACAGAGGCTGGGAATTTGAATGGTATTAGCTTAATGTGAATTCTGCAGAAGTCAGATAACCATCCATCTACCTATCTGCTCCTAGATGTTCAGTTACACATGCACACCAAGCTGGCACTTCATCTTGAGTCTAAAATATGTGTGCATACAAAGTGGAGGGAATGGAAAAGGCCATTATCTATTTAAATGAAGATTTATTTAGCTGAAGGACTGTGTGCAGGGTACACCTCAAGTAAAAACCTGGGCAGAATAAAATGATGAACATCAGGAATCCAGTGAGGACTCTGCTGAACTCTATTTTTTAATTGATTGATGAAACTTGATAAATTCTTTGCCTTTTGGGCTGTATCTTCATATCTTCAATCATCTGGAAGGGAACTGGAGGGAAATGTTCTGCTCATTCCAAAGAGCCAGATGTATGCCATCAGGTAGAATGAATGTCCAGATACAAGACCTCTCCAAAGCATTTCACCAAATGAGTCTTTCCAAGATGTTTTTAAAGTTATAAGGAGACATTCTAATTGTGGCTTACTTATGTGGTACTGAGCACTTTCTACCACTTCAAATCCTTTAGAAGAAGTTAGGAGATAAAAAAGTCAATAAACTCATATTTTATTGTGAGACTAAAGGTTTTTTTCTTTTTCTTTTTCAAGTTATAATTCTATTTTTATATTCTTTAGGTAGATGTGAGTGTATGAGTGTTTGCATGTGTGAATGAGCTTACGAATGTGTATATGTGAGTTTGTATATGTGTGAATGTGTATGCACGTTGGCTATAGTATTGATTTCAAACCAAGGCTACATATCATCATTACCTCAGGAGCTTTCTAGAAAAACAGATTCTTGTTTCCAAACTGGGCTGATTAGACTAGAGTCTCCAGTCACGGGATCCAGAAATCAATATTTCTAAAATGGTGCAGTGAGTTCTGCCATCAGAGCACAGTGACATTTAGAAAGCACAGGGTAGGAATATGTGGTACTAATGTTAATACTAAAGCTACTATTAATAAGAATGGTTAACTTTTACTGATCTACAATGTTCCAGGCACTTTTCTAAGTATTTGACAGACATATGATAGAGTCCAGACAAACACCATTCCATGTAGGTACTACATTATCTCCATTTGTAATTGAGGAAATTGAAGCTCAGTCACAAACCTGATAAGTGGTGAAGCTGAACATTTGAACACTGAAGATCCTGGTCTAAAAAGTTGTCCCTCTTTAAGTTATATCTTCTGGCCTGGCCATGGCAGACACCACTCCCAGCACCTTCTACCTTATGCCTTACTAACCTCCAGTTGATTAGGGCTGGCTCACAGGATTAAATTGATTCTCTAATCTAGTCCAATCTATTTGTTTTACAGATGAGCAATCTTGTGATCTAATGAGAATAACTGACTCCTTGAAGAACACCCAGACAGAAGCTAGTTCTCCCTACGTTCTAAATCACCATGCTTTCAGTTTATCAACAAAGTTCTCTGAAGGATATGAACATTGAAAAGTCCCGTTGCACTGCAAAGATAGACAAATTTAATGACTCTCAATTGATTTTCTAAAAGTTCCAGGTTTAAGGATCTCTGGAATTAAGACCTTCTAGAAGGAAGATTGGGCAATCTACTTCCATAGTGATACTGCCTCGGAAACCCAAGGAAGGGTCGCTATGAGTTGGGTCTGACTCGATGACACATAACAACAACAACAACAACAACAAAAAACCTATAGTCCATCTTTATGAAGTTTTCTCTTTTTTTGGTCCAGATAAGAAATATTTCAAAACTCATGTGATAAGTGCACTTTTACTCTCTCAGCTTCATGGCTAAATCTTTAAGGGAAAAAAATCCAAGATGGCAACCTCATAGCATTTTGAGACACCAGACTCATGTTTCAACACTTTTCTCTGAGGTTTTCCAACTCATATGTTACTGATTACTAAATTTTCTATTCATATGGGCTGTGTGAGATTAGACTTCAACAATCCACCCATGGATATATACCAGAAGCTTCTTCTTCCCACCCCCTACCCAGGTTTTTATTGTTATTTTTATTACATAACTTCCATCAAACTTAGATTGCTGGACTGCCTGAATGACATGTAGCTGTGAATATATGTGTTTTTACAATTGCCTTTTGACATAAAAGTGAACACTGAAGATTCAGATCACTGAGACCAAAACTCTACAGGTAAGTTTTCTGCTGTAATAGAAAAGTTTCTGCTGTGATACAAGTATCAGTGTAATGTGTGCCTTCCAGGTGGCTGAGTAGTGCAAGAAAACGGACAAAGGTGTCACCTCATTTCTATTGTACTCCCACTAGAATGACCAAGATTGACTGTTATTTCTTCAGGGATTGGGAAGTTTCCCATCATCCCTCCCAGGTTCAGGCTATTAACAATTCCTGGTGGCAAAATGCCTAAAGCATTTGACTGCTAACCAGAAGGCTGGTAGTTCTAACCCACCAGCCACTCCTGGGAAGGAATATTGGGCAATCTACTTCTGTAGTGGGAGATAAGACCCACCCCCCCAGAGGCAGGAAAGGGAGGGAGTGCCAGGGAATACAAAAGCAGCAGGATCCAGGAAGGAATCAGGTAAGAGGAGGATGGAGAGGTTTCCAACAGTTAAGGGAAATGAACTTGTCTGTCATTTTGTCATAATGTGGTGGGTTGCATGTTGCTGTGAGGCTTGAGTGTGTGCCACTCAAAAGGTGTTTCAAAACCTGTGTGCTCATGGTACACAGGTTTCAGCACAGCTTACGGACTGACACAGACTAGGAAGAAGGAAGAGACCATCCACTTCTCAAATAATTGGCCAGGAAAAACCTTATGAATAGCAGAGATACATTACTGTCTGATACATTACTGGACAACTTTGTGAATAGCCTGGAAACATTGCCTGATACAGTGTAGGAAGACAAGCCCCCTAGGTTGGAAGACACTCAAAATATCACTGGGAAAGAGCTGCCTCATCAGAGTAGTGCCAATCTTAATGACATGGATAAAGTAAAGCTTTCAGGACCTCTATTTGCTGACATGGCACAACTCAAATTGAGGAGAAACAGCTGTAAACATCCATTAATAATCTGAATATGGAATGTATGAAATATGAATCCAGAAAAATTAGAAGTTGTCAAAAATGAAATGGAATGCATAAATATTGATATCTTAGACATTAGTGAGCTAAAATGGACTGGTTTTAGCCATTTTGAATCAGACAACCATATCACCTACTATGCTGGGAATGACAAATTGAAGAGGAATGGTGTGGCATTCATCATCACAAAGGGTGTTTCAACATCTGTCCTGAAGTACAGCGTTGTCAGTGATAGGATAATATCCATACCCCTACAAGGAAGACGAGTTAATACTGTTGTTGTGTTGTTGTTATGTGCCATCGAGTTGGACCTGACTCATAGCAACCCCTCCTTGGGTTTCCGAGGCAGTATCACTACCAAAGTATATTGCCCCATCTTCCTTCTGAGGAGTGGCTGGTGGGTTTGAACCACCAGCCTTCTGGTTTGCAGTCAAGTACCTTAGGCACTATGCTACCAGAACTCCCCAGTTAATACTACTATTATTCAAATTCACATACCTACCACCAAAGCCAAAGATGAGGAAATTGAAGATTTTTATCAAATTCTGCAGTCTGAAATTGACTGAACATGCAATCAAGATGTGTTAATTATCACTAATGACTGGAATGCAAAAGATGGAAACAAAGAAAAATCACCAGTAGTTGGAAAATTTGGTCTTGGTGACAGAAATAACACTGGAGATTGCATGATAGAATTTTGCAAGACCAATGACTTATTCATTGCAAATACCTTTTTTCAACAACACAAATGGTGGCTATACACATGAACATTGTCAGATGGAGTGCACAGTAATCAGATTGAGTACATCTGAGGCAAGAGGCAACGGAAAAGCTTCAGCCAAAACAAGGCCAGGAGCTGACTGTGGAACAAATAATCAACTGCTAATATGCAAATTCAACTTGAAGTTGAAGACAGTTAAAACAAGTCCATGACAACCAAAATATGACCTTGAATATATGCCTCCTGGATTTAGAGACCATCTAAAAAACAGATTTGATGCATTGAACACCAATGACAGAAAAACAGAATTGTGGGATGACATCAAGAATATCATCCATGAAGAAAGCAAGAGGTCATTAAACATAAAAATATGAGAAAAGAAAAGATAAAGAAAGAAAAGATCAAAATGGATGTCAGAAGAGACTCTAAAACTTGCCCTTGAGTGAAGAGTAGCTAAAGTAAATGGAAGAAATGAAAAGATAAAAGAGCTGAACAGAAAATTTCAAAGAGCATCTTGAGCAGACAAAGCCTATTACTGTAAAGAAATGTGAAAAGACCTGGAGTTAGAAAACCAAAAGGGAAGAACACACTCAGCATTTCTCAAGCTGAAAGAACCAAGGAAAAACTTTAAGCCACACGTTGGACTATTGAAAGATTCAATGGGCAAAACATTGAATGATACAGGAAGCATCAAAAGAAGATGGAAGGAATACACAGAGTCACTATACGAAAAAGAACTGGTCTATCTTCATCCATTTCAAGAGGTCCCATATGTTCAAGAACCAATGGTATTGAAGGAAGAAGTTAAAGCTGCACAGAAGGAATTGGCGAAAAAAACAAGGCTCCAGGAATTGACAGAATACCCATTGAGATGTTTCAACAAACAGATACCCCACTGGAGGCACTCACTTGGCTATGCCAAGAGTTTTGGAAGAGAGCTACCTGGCCAACTGACTGAAAGAGATCCATATTTGTAACCATTCCAAAGAAAGGTGATCCCACACAATGTGGAAATCATCAAACAATATCAATAATATTGCATGCAAATAAAATCTTAATGAAGATAATTCAAAAATGGTTGCAGCAGTATATTGACAGAGAACTTTCAGAAATGTAAGCTGGATTCAGAAGAGGACATGGAATGAGGGATGTCATTGCTGATGTCAGATGAATCTTGGCTTAAAGCAAATACCAGGAAGATGTTTACTTGTGTTTTATTGACTATGCAAAAGCATTTGATCGTGTGGATCATAATAAATTGTGGATAACATTGAGAAGAATGGGAATTCCAGAACATTTAATTGTATTCATGAGGAATCTGTACATAGACCAAGAGGCTGTTGTTCAAATGGAACAAGGGGACACTGCATGGTTTAAAATCAAGAAGAGAGTGTGTCAGGGTTGTAGCCTTTCACCATACTTGTTCAATCTGTATGCTGAGCAAATAATCCAAGAACCTGGACTATATGAAGAAGAACATGGAATCAGGATTGGAGGAGGAATCATTAACAATCTGTGATACACTGATGACATGACTTTGCTTGCTGAAAGTGAGGATGACTTGAAGCACTTGCTCGTGAAGATCAAAGAATATAGTCTGCAGTATGGATTACATCTCCATATAAAGAAAACAAAAATCCTCACAGCTGGACCAAAAGCAGCATCACAATAAATGGAGAAAACATTACAGTTGTCAAGGAATTCACATTGCTTGGTTCTACGATCAATACCAATGGAAGGAGCAGTCAGGACAACAGATGAGGTATAGCACTGGGCAAATCAGCTGCAAAGGATCTCTTTCAAGTGCTGAAGAGCAAAGATGTCTCCTTAAGGACTAAGGTGCACCTGACACAAGCCATGGTATTTTCAATCACCTCATATGCATGTGAGAGCTGGACAATGAATAAGGAAGACTGAAGAGTTGATGCTTTGGAATTGTGGTGTTGACAAAGAATGCCGAAAGTACCATGACTGCTAAAAGAACTAACAAATCTGTCCTGGAGGAAGTTCAGCTGGAATGCTCTTTGGAAGTGAGAATGGCCAGACTTCCTCTCACATAATTTGGTCTTGTTGTCAGAAGGGACCATTCCCTGGAGAAGGATGTCATGCTTGGTAAGGTGGAGGGTCGATAAAAGCAGGGAAGACCCTTACTGAAATGGGTTGACACAGTGGCAGTAGTGATGGGCTCAAGTATAGCAAGGATCGTGGAGCTGGCTCAGGACCGGGCAGTGTCTCGTTCTGCTGTGCAAAGGGTCACTATGAGTTGGAGATGACTTCACGGATCTTAACAACTTCTGTAGTGGTGCCACCTTGGAAACCCAAGGAAGGGTTGCTGTGAGTCAGATCTGGCTCCACAGCAGTGAGTGGTCACCAACTGAAACACCAGAGAAAGGGAAGGCATGGAAGTGACTAGAGTCCACAGAGATTGCTTTTTCCTTCACTCCAAATTTGAGATTAATTTCTGGAATTTAAAGTCTTTAAAAGCAAGTCTGGCAGTCATATTCAGTTACATCTGTCTGTCTAAGAGCAGTGAAATTACTACAGAGTTGAAATGGAACTTGCTTTCACCTCAGAAAGCAGCAATGAACTATGGTGAGGGTTTGCCTACACATGCTCCTGGGAGAGATGGTACCACAAAACTGACTCATATCCAAGACCCAGAGCCAAGCACCTCTGCATAGTTGTGTACTCTGACCACTTTGGTGTGATATGGTCTCCAGACTCTGGAGAAGAATACAACCTTAGCTGATTAAACAAGCAGCTCAATATCCATGGAAGCTGAGGAAATGTCCAGACCCAAAGAATGAACAACTCAGCAAAGCCCTGCAAATTTCATATGCTGGAGTGTTTTACCAATAGCAACAGCTCCCTCACTCACTCCTTCCACTCCTAACCTCCCACCCCTGTTATAACCATCAAGAAACACTGAGATGACATAACAGGAGTAGGTACACAATAGACAACAAGAAACTAGTTCACCCTCTTTATGATCTAGAATTCTAACCATCGCACTAAAAACCCATTGTCTTTAGACATAATCAAAGGTGAAACTTGCTTCAATCATAAATTACAGAATCTTAATGCTGGAGGAAACCTAGACACCATCTAATTCAACCCCTTCATTCTATAGGTAAGGAAGCTGAAGCCCAGGCATGTTTTAAATCTGTGATTAACTTTAAGAAGTGAAATTTTGCTCATGTTCTAGAATATTTATAAATTATTTTAACATTGGCAAAATCATCTTTCATAATATATTAGTCAAGGCTCAGTCAAGGGAGGAGAACCACTATGAGAATAAGGTATTTGTTACAGGGCTAAAAGTTTACACAATTGAGGGGAAAACTAAGGAAATAAGGGTCCAAAAGAGAGTCACTAACTTGACTTCCTGAGTTCTGCTGTTGTTGTTGTAATGTGCCATTGAGTCGGACCTGACTCATAGTGACCCCTCTTTAAGTTTCCAAGGTGGTATCACTACAGAAGTAGATTGCCCAACTTTCCTTCCAGGGAGTGGCTAGTAGGTTGAACTGCCAGCCTTCTGGTTAGCAGTCAAGTGCCTTAGGCACTACGCTACCAGAACACTGGTGGGCAAGTCAGTTTACCAGAGAAGTTGGGAGCCAGGCACACTCATCTGCCAAGGTAGGGCTGCAAAAAATTTAGTGTAAACCAGAGTCTATGGGAGTTGTGCCCAGGTCACTGTAGGTCAGCAAGGCCAGCAGTCAGGACCATGAGCTGGCCATGGGGTGAAACAAAGCAAGGACCAGATGGAATCCATCAACATGTCTACAAGCATCTTTCATCAAGAAAAGGAAAGAGACTAGAAACCAATGGCATCTCCCTCTGCATCTGTCTCTCCTTACATCTAAACACACAACCTTCAGAAAGTAATGACTAGTGTTCTATTTCCACCCTTGAGATCTTACACAAAACTCTCCATAGGCCATTTCTAACTCAGACCCATACAAGGACTCTGGGGAGCATAGTTTCAACATATCCAGTCTACCCCTTTTCATCTTGGCATTCATACACACCTCTATTAACTGTTTTTAATTTTCAATTAATGACAATAGTAAAATTATGCTTTCACCTAACATGACACAACTATCTCTCATACAACTCAAAATATTCTAAGTCTTCCCAAAATAGGATACAGAGTCTCATGTGTTACTTTATTTATCTTTGAGTGATGTTCATTCCTCTTTTAGCTGAGTCATATTCCCCCTTTGATATACTAGAATGTAAATATTAAAACGTAAGTTTAACCACTAGAAAATCATCTTATGTTATATAGGGAAATGGTAAGGAGAAAAAAAAAGAAGTGGTTAATAATTATATATACAAATATGTTCATATCAGAGTAAGGAAGAAATACTCAAAACTGCTATTAACCTAATACCTGTAACTTGGTACATGGATGTGACTAGTATTTAAAACTTCCTTCTTCCACTATCCTAAGCCCTAAGCAAGCACCTCCTCTTGGTTCTTTACCTGCTGGCATGACCCAAAATTTCATTACTGAAAGGTCTGGGCCATTAGCAGTCCTCCTGTTTGTGGCCATTGTGGTTTGCCATTAACTTTTATGGCAGGACATAGGAGTACTAAGAGATGCTCCAGAGGATTTGCTGCATTCCCCTCCTGGCCCCATTGTGTGATAACAGCCCAATTTCCCTTTGATGGTCAGAGTCAGTTGCTCTAGGCAGTGTAGTCATTCCCCTCTGCCTGTTGATTCATGGATATAAGAACCCCACAGTGGGCAGGTAGCAGTAGCAACTTCCAGTTCCAAAGAAATATTATTGTGTCCCTAGTGGAAGCACTCCCTTACTTGGGAACTAAAGACCTCTAGAACAGGAAAGCATCCAGTTGAAAAGTAACAATCTTCATAGTGGACCACTAGAGATAATAGAGAGATAAACTACTCCCATTTCCAGCCCTAAATTCCAAAATCTATAAATTCATATGGGAGAAACAGTGCCATCGATTAGTCACTGATTCAGTGTGCATTCTCTATTCTAGAGGACATTACCCATCTCAGAAACTGTTGCCACCCCACTGGTACCATAACTGAGTTTTCAAAAGACAATTTCACTGTTCTCTCAGGCTTGGTGATGGGAGATATGGTAATATTAGTGAATTCTGTGGGCATAAGCCTATTTTCACACTTCAGTTTACAAAAAAAAAAAAAAAAGTTATTTTGTGAGAAGTAATGCCAAGCAGAATGCATTCATAAATCCATAGATGGTGGTTTTGGTCAAAGCATTGAGGGAAGAGAAGAAAAATCTATTTTCACAATTTCAGTGGAAACAAAATACCACCTCTCCCATAATGGAATTGTGCAAGGTAATCAACCTGCCACATGGTTGACTAGGACCCCTAAGGAAAGATGTCATGTGATGGGCTCAGTACTAGTCTCTGTTCCTGGCATATTTGGCTTTAGTGAATGGGAGCCCATAATGTATAATCTCCATTCCTGCAACATATCCCCTTTGTCCCTGAGCCCACCAAGCAAGAACAGAGGTGGTTATGGAAAAAGGCTGACTGACATTCACAGAAGAGTTGAAGTCACTTTTTGAGTATTCATATAGAACACAAATGTCTTCACTCTCTGTGCCCATTACAAAATGTCCATCCACCTGCCTCTTCTCCAGATGTCCTTATCACCAATTTTTTAACCATGTTCTTCCATGTCTCTAAGCATACAAGCAAATCACTAGCTAGTGCTTTTGAATCAATATATATCCATACCTATAGCTCCCTCTCCTTCTGGGGAAAAAAAAAAAGAGCATTGCATAGCTCAAATTTGTGCCTGTATGGTGATTTCTCTTCACCATCTCATTAGGCCATTTTTGATTAGAGCAAAAGTATTTACCTCCCTACTGAGACAGCATCTGCAGGTCATGTAAAACCATCTGTAAGCCAAGATGAAAGCCTTCCCTTTTCAGTCAACTGGTTACAGGGAACTGCCAATGAGACCAAGAGTGGTAGAAAGATGGGAAATAATGTAGCAGAAGTAGGAGCTGTGGAAATCTGAACCACTTGCTTGAATAGCTTATGTATGCCCTCAGGATCAGCTAAAGCTCAATATTGTATATACCATTGCTACCTGATGATAGAGTGCTGCTAGATATGCCCAATTTGGTTGCTAGGTTGGTCGGGAAATACCCAGTACTGCATGGTGGCCCATGGTCAGGCAACCATGACCCTACAAAAAGCCATAAATCATTTCTCAAAAGGAGAGTAGTTATCTTCAGAGAATGGTAGAGTATGCTCCAAAATCCTAGAGTTCTATCTTATGGTTAATTTGTAGGGACCTCCTAAAATGCCCATATAACATCCTACAGATCCAGATACACCAAGCATCATGAAATCTGCTGTGTTCCATGTCTCAGGGGCAGAGCAGTTTGCCCAGTGGTCCATTCAAAGCCTTCTTTGGGAAACAAGCTGCAAGGTCAGCCCGACTGGAAGGAAGTACCCAAGTTTGCTCTGAGAAGGCCACATGGTAGTCACCTCCCAACCTACTACACTCTTTCTAAGGATTTCCAACTGCTGTCAGCGTATCTTTCATTAAATCTCTGTGCTGTCTATGACATCTCAAAGGACTCTGTTTTGGAGAGTAGGTCTTAGTCACTACAGCCATCCATAGAGAGGAAAGATGCCCAGACCCTACCCCTTCAAAAAAGAATGTAAGCTAGTGATGAGATCCTTCAAATAAGAATGTAAGCTAGTGATGAGATCCTTCAAATAAGAATGTAAGCTAGTGATGAGATCCTTCAAATAAGAATGTAAGCTAGTGATGAGATCCTTCAAATAAGAATGTAAGCTAGTGATGAGATCCTTCAAATAAGAATGTAAGCTAGTGATGAGATCCTTCAAATAAGAATGTAAGCTAGTGATGAGATCCTTCAGATATGAATCTCTTTTCACCTTGGGAGGGGGGGAGGTCAAATAAATCAGGTATTGCAAATCCACTCTGACAGTATTTCTCACCCTAACTGCTCTTTAGAATCACTTAGGGTTCCCTCTGGATACATCATGCTTGGATCCCCACCCTACCTCCTGAGATTCTGATTTAGTCTCTCCAGAATCTAGGCATGGGGACTTTTGAAAGCTCCCCATGTGAAGTTCATTGGCTGTAGCTCAGTGGTCTACATGGCGGTATGACACTTTCTATGTACTCTGGATCCCAGAAAAATAGAACTCTCTGCCCTCCTAACCATTGCTGACCTGCACCTGTGTGGTCCACAAGGCTTTTGCAAGATTTACAGCCATGACCAAGACTTTTATACATATATAT
>NW_006921819.1:969334-995066 GCF_000298275.1 Orycteropus afer afer | reverse complement strand
ACCAGCCACTCCTCGGAAGGAAGGTTGGGCAATCCTACTTCCGTAGTGATACTGCCTCGGAAACCCAAGGTGGGGTCGCTATGAGTCGGGGCCGACTTGATGGCACACAACAACAACAACAACAACATACATTAAATGCAGAACATGGCATCTGCAGAACATGGCATCTACATAGTCAGAGTTAGAGCCTACACACAGTAAGTATTACTCAATCTGGGTCTTCTCTATTCTGACATTACTTTTACTGGGGGCAGCTATTCTACATTGTCCCTGAAATACTCTCTCTGCAGTGTATTTCTGTGCTACTTAGTTGGGTGACATCTCTCCACCTCTAACTTCTCTCCTCACCATGTACCCAATGAATGAAGGAATTTCTGGACACACAGTCCATCTTACTCTTAATGTGCACCAGCAAAATATTTCTTGGAAGTTTGAATGTACACTGAGAAGAGGGTTAAGCCCCATCTGCATTCTTTCCCATTCCCAAGGTCTTCTTCACTCTTTCCCAATATGCACACCTATACCTAAGTTTCCTTTGGCATACCCCTATCCAGCAGCCCCATTTTCCTGTCTCTCCAATGTTTATAGATCACCTCCCAACTCAACTTTATGGATTTAAACACATATACAATCATATGCCACTTGTCTTCTGGAACACTGGAATCTTTACTTACTGGCTTGGAAAAAAGAAATTCTACTTTTCTCTAGGTCAGTTAAAGGAGCACTTTCTAGGTGTGGAAGAAAGGGAGTGTTCTTCAATTTTTAATTAAGCTTCATAGAGGAAATAAATCCACATTCATTTCAACCCTAAATGCTCACACAATCAGGAATTTTCCATTGCAGAATTGCCTTCAAACGTCTTCCATAAGTAGCACCTTGCTTTCCCAAAGACTGTTCAGAGTCTAGGTAGCCCGTGGGGCTCATTGTTGTGTTTGTTCTTGCCGCACTTGGTTAGTTAGCAACACAGGGAAGGACTAATGGGTGAATTACATTCTCTCTAGAATTATCAGTTAATGCAAGGAAACTAAGCTTAGTATCCCCTATCATAGAAAATCCATGTTTATTCTTCAAAGTGTTAAAAAGCAAAGATGTCACTTTGAGGACTAATGACCCAAGCCATTGTATTTTCAATCACTTCATATAAGAATTGATGCCCTTGAATTATCACTTGGTGAAGATTATTAAATATACCATGGACAGCCAGAAGAATAAACACACTTGTCTTAGAAGAAGCACAGCCAGAATGTTCCTTAGAAGTGAGGAAGGAAAGACTTCATCTCACATACTTTGGCTACGTTTTCAAGAGGAGCCTGAGAAGGGTATCATGTTTGGTAAAGTAGAGGGTCAGTGAAAAAGAGGAAGACTCTTAATGAGATGGATTGATACAGCAGCTGCAACAATGGGCTCAAACATAGCAACAATAGTGAGGATTGCACAGGATTCAGCAGGGTTTCATACTGTTGTACATAAGATTACTATGAGTAGGAACAAACTCGATGGCACTTGTCTTAGACTGGATTTTCTAGAGAAGTAAAACCAGTGAAACTTATATAAACCAAAATCCAAACTCACTGCCATTGAGTCCATTCTTACTCATAGCAACCCCCACTGGGTTTCCAAGACACTAAACCTTTGAGAAGTAGATTGCTCCATCTTCCTTCCACAGAGTAACTGGTGGGTTTGAACCGCCAACCTTCTGGTTACCAGTCAAATGCCTTAGGCACTGTGCCACCAGAGTTCCATATAGATATATAACCTTCTGCAGCACAGAAGCACTGGTGTCCTACGGGAAGGAAAGCAGTATAAGGAGGGAAAGGACTCTGGGTAGGAAGTCAGAGGATCCAGCCACTCTCCCAGCTCTGCTGGCTAGGTGTATAAGCTTAGAGAGAAAGAGAGAGATCTGTCTCAAGGAAATAGCTCACACAGTTGTAGAGGCTAGAAAGTGCCAAGTCCATGGGTCAGATGTCAGGCTGGAGGTTTCTCCTGACTCACATAGCTTCAGAGGCTGATGAACACAAGATTGGCAGGTAAGATGGCACCCTGCTGTCTTACAGGCTTAGGAGGCTAACAATCCCCAAATTGGCAGGCCATGTGGCAGGCCACTGGTTCAAGTCCAAAGAACCAGAAGTCAGATTATGATGGTCCAGATGCAAGATCGAGATCAAGCAAAAAGCCAGAGAGCTTGCTACAACATCCATATATTTTGCTATTTTGCAAGCAGGCCACACATCTGAGGAAACTAACTCCCTTTCAACTGATTGGCTGCTCAGAGCAGATCTCATCATGGAAGTAATTACATTATATCAGATCTTATTGTGGGGGATGACTACATCATAAATGCCAAACCACAGAGAATTATGGCCCAGCCAAGGTGAAACACAACCTTAACCATCACAGCACCTAACAACATAATAACAACAACAGCACACTATGCTTATAAAATGGATCATTTGACCACACAACACAGCAAATAGGGTTTTTTCTCCTTTTGTACTTACCTTCATTACAATGCAATGTTCTTTCCCCTCTCTCCATCCCTCTCCACTTGATGGTTAGATCATTCGTTGTTGTTTTCCTTCAAATACTTTGTTTGGGTATTAATATCTTGTGGTAAGAAGCACATCTTCCTATTCCTGGAAAATTATATATAAAGCAAAGGAAGTTTATTAGATGCCCTAAAAAGGACACAAAGAAATCTCATACATGTGCTTTCCCTAAGGTTATTATTGAAAACTTCCATGTTATTTCCACCTGTGCCCAAAGGAAGGAGGCTTGGCAAAGTGACAGAGCAATGTTCTATGGCAATGAAGACAAGAGGAACATAACCTCCCCTCAAATGGAGGGGGGACACAGAAACACCACTACTCACTTCTTTTAAGTTTACTTCCAGCCAGAAGCTGACAGTAAGAAGAAAATCCAGGCCTCAGATCCACTTCTATTTGTGACCCCAGGGCAGGGATCTCCCTGCAACACAGAAGCATGGAGGTCCCTCAGGAAGGCAAACAGGATAAGGAGGAAAGGACTCTGGATAGGAAGTCAGGGGATCTAGTCATTCTCCAAGCTCTGCTGGCTAGGTGTATTCTGAGAACTTGGCTTCACTGCACTGTGCTTTCATTTGCCAGTATTTGACAGAAACAGATTTAGATTGAATGATCTCTAAATTCCCTTTAAGAATTAATGATCTGAAATGTTAGCATGAAGAAAATTACTAAGGCAATGCAAACTGCTAACAAGCACAATTAGGGTTGGGCCTCTCTGTTAACCTTTTAACTCAAAGTTGTGACACAGCTTTACCAAAATGATCTCAGCTATTTGCATACAAATCTGTGACTATCCACAAATATTTTTCATTCCATGCCCTTCTCACAGGGGTTATTGTTGCTAGAAACTAATCCCTACCCCGTTACTACTTAACCTGTCCCAGTATGCGTGTTTATCTCTAGAGTCAGTCTCTGGTTACTACTTACCTTATTAGAAATGAGGTTGCCCTCTGAGAGCTAAACTATGAAACAAGTATTTAATGGACCTCAAAAAACCAAAAAGAAAAAAAGAAAACTACACTCACTGCCATCGTGTTGATTCTGACTCATAGTGAACCCCATTGGGTTCCCAAGCCATAAATCTTTACAGAAGCATACCACCTCATCTTTATTTTCCTAATGTGGCTGGTGGGTTCAAACCACCAACCTTTTGATTAACAGCCAATGCCTTAACCACTACACCACCAGAGCCCCTTATCTGATGGATCTAGAGCAGAGATAAGAAAAGTTACCCTAAAAAGCAGAAACAATGCAGTGTGCCCTCACCACTCCCTCTTCCCAGATATGCAAGAAGACACATCTCTCTGCTCCCTAAATTTGGTTTCAACCACCAGATTGGACATTGTTCATGAACTGTGAATAAAGGCAAGGATGTTCCTGCCACTGCCTTTGAGTCAATTCTGATTCATACCAACCCCATATGGTCAGAGTAGAGTAGATCTGTGCTCCATACGGTTTACAACAGTTAACATTTTGGAAGTAACTCATCAGTACTTTCTTCTGAGCTACCTTTGGGTTTGAACCTCCAACCTTTAGTTTAGCAGCTGGCTGAGATGTTAACAATTTGCACCACTCAGAGACTCCTTTCCAGCCTCCAGTCTTTCCTAATTTCAGACAGTCACAGAAGAACTTTTCTACATGGCTGCAGTTAGATTCTCCACAGAGAGTTTAGAATCCTGACGCCCGGACATCCTCCAAGTCAGTAAAATCAGAAACTGTGGGAGTGGGCAGAGCCGTCAGGATGTCTGGAGCTCTCTGGGGGGGTTCATATGTGCAGCCAGGGCTAAGAATGGTAGGTATGGGTGGAGGACTCACTTTGGGATAAGGCCCACAGGATGACCAGGTACTGTGAGTCAGGGATGGAGTCTGTTGCCTCAGCTGTGAGCACTGCAGCTCATCAGAGCAACAAACAAAAACATGCTATCCCAAAGGTATGAATACAAGGGATTTGGTTATTATTACATAAAAACTAGGCATCTCACAGATTTTTTTTAGAACTATTTCAACATTAGGTATAGGAACTGATACAACCTTGCAACAAAACCTCTGGGCTCCTGGCCTGTCCTCACACTGGAAGAGCCCACTGTTGACATCCACTGTCAGCCCTGGGAGTGGATGCAGCATAGCTTCTTCAGGGAGACACGAGAAAGAGCATGTGGAAACCATGTTTCCAGGAAGGTTAGAATGAGGGCAAAACAGAGAGGAGGAAAAGAGAGATGGAACCAGCAGAGAAGGGAGAACCAAAAAGACAGGGAGGAAGGGGCAGAAAGATGAGCTGGCCCCACAGGTGAGCTAGGCCCTCTTCTGCTCCATCCATCTCCCAGCCCTGAGATCCCTCACCAGTAATCACACTATGAGCTTCAAAGGCTATGACCATAGCACTTTCCTCTCCCTAAGACCTGACCTAGGCACCTCTCACCACACCACCAGGGCTATGGCAAGCCCACATTATTCCCATAATCATTTCCCTGAGCACAAAACACTCACAATCTTGGTATGGTCCAAATGCTAGTGGCAGGGGACAGCACATGGGCTTGGGTGGAAGAGAGAGGATGGCCGGTGGTCTGAACTTTCCCTACCTAAGGGGTCCTGTTGATTTCCTATCACCCAGAGGATAAGCATGGGTTTGAAAAATCATAAAAATTCTGCATCCAATCTGCATCAACAGGCAGGAAAGTGTCTTGATTTTATCCACGGCCTCAAGGCTGAGCCCAGAGGAGTTAATGAAGCCCAGCCACCAGGAATGAGGCCCATGATATCAATGGGGTTTGGTTTCAAACCTGGGTCTTCAGGGCCTTGATCTAGCTAATTGGTTTCACATGCCGGATCTTGGTGGGTGGTGAGTGGTGGCCAATGGACACAGATGCCTGGCCTGTGTTATATTGTCCAGGAAACTTTACGTGACCATCCCCAGCTGTGTCTCTTGCAGTGGGTACCACCAGCTGTCATTGCAGATCACATCACAAAGAGATCACAGAGGAAGCTCCCATCCTTTCCTCTATCCCAAATGAAAGAAGAGAGGGTTAAGAACTCACACTTTCTGTTTTTGCTAAAACTGGCAAGATTCTGATTCATCTGATAATATGTACCTCAGGAATCTGAAGGCAGATCCTGGGTAAGTCAGCCATATTTATATGTCAAATATTATTTGATGATGGCTGCATTAGTACTATGGTAGGGTTTTCTTAAGAGCCCCTCAAGAGTTCCAGCAAATATGCAACTTGACAATGAATGTGGCTTTCTAATAGCTGTTTCCCATCTGTGATATCGTCTGGTTTAAGTTTCACATTATATTCTTCAAAACAGCTCTGGTGCTGCAGTGCCTAAAGCATTTGACTGCTAACCAGAAGGCTGGTGTTTCAAACCCACAGTTACTCCGTGGAAGGAAGATGGGGCAATCTACTTCTGTAAAGATTTATCTCTCTGGAGACCCAGTGGGGATCTCTGTGAGTCAAAATTGGCTCAGTGGCTGTGGGTTATATACTTCAGGGTATATAACTGCATTGAGCAGTCTTAAATCCCTCGCTTCTGAACAAGAACATTTCTGTTCAAATTGTCCAATCAGTAATTAGCCAGGTCTACATCAGGCCAAATACCAGTCTTTGCTCCATGTGCACTCAATGTGGACCAGTCAGCATGGCAAGAGAAAGGGGGATAGTGACAGCACCTCCTCCAAGGTACTGTTGTGAGGCTCCAAAGAGATAAACCATGAGAAGTGGTGCAACAGTGCCAGGACAAGATAGTGCCAACACTGTGAGTTCATGCATATCAATGCCCTATTCCTGAAGGGAAGCCTCTGGGTGGTGCTAACAGTTAATGTGCTCAGCTGTTAACCAAAAGCTTAGCAGTTCTAATCGAGAGGCATCTCAGAAGAAAGCTCTGGTGATTAATTCTGAAAAATCAGCTGTTGAAAACCCTATTAAGCACAGTTCTCTAACATATATCAGATTGTCAGGAGTTGGATTGATTCAATAGCAACTAGATTTCTGAAGAGGCTGTTTGTAGTCTTATCACACAGTCCCTATGGCCCACTAGTCCCAGAACTGAACTCTCTTTAAGAAGCATCCTTAGAAGGAAGGTTCTTGCAGAGTGGCCAGCTCAGGTAAATGGAGGCAGGATCATCCCCAGCTGTGTTTATCTCACTGCCCCCTGGGAGTGGGAGGCTCTAGCTTCTTGGTAAGGGCTTACCTGGTGCTTGTCATACTGGCCTATTCCAGCAGCTACAATTCAGTTCTGGATTTAGGAATGGGTGCCTTGAGCTTAAGGAGCCTTGGTGGCACATTGGTTAAAGTGATTGGATGCCAACTAAGAGGTCAGTGGTTTGAACTTATCAACTGGTCCTGGGAGAAAAATATAGCAGTCTGCTTCTGTAAAGATTACAGATTTGGAAACCCTATGAGGCAATCCTACTTTATCCTATAGGTTCACTATGAGTCGGAATTGACCTGATAGCAACAGGCTTAGTTTTTTTGGCCTTGAGCTTGGCTACAGGAATGTGACATTTTCACCTGCTTGTTTATTTTGGTTTTTGAGAAACAGAGACAATAATTTCATGGTGTATTAATTTTTATTTTATTCATGGCTGAAAGCATTCAGGACACTCCCTATAACCTCTGCTACTCTCTCAAGTCTGCCTCCCTCTCCACTCTAGTAGCCCATACTTAAGTTTTCTCTCTTATTTCTCTGATCTCTTTTCCTTATTTGCCTCTTTCCCTTTTCAGCTTCTCTCATGTCTTCTCCTTCTCACCCCTCCCAATCCCCTGCACTGTGCTTGACCCTCTGGATCAGGGTAGAAGAGGACTACCCTGTGTCCTTCCTTGCCATCTCAGACCAGGCTCTGCATTCACCTGCAGTCAGCTGAGCCACTCCACTCCACTCCATTTCATCCCATTGTGCATCTTTGAACCAAACTCCAAAACCCACTACCATTGAGTTGATTTTATATAATTCACTCCCAGCTACAATTATAAATGGTTTCACTTTGGACAACTTGCTTAATCCCTCTGTAATTCATAGCACACAGAAATAGCCTGAAAGGAAAAACTTCATTGAACTACAATTGATAGCCAGAGTTGTGTTGAAGTCTGAGTCTGTATATCCATGCTTCTTCTCTTCTTCCAAAAAGTCTTCTCCCATGTACTGTTTCACACCAATTTTTATGAAATTATTTGGAGATATATACATTTCTTACTCCCAAACACATTTAGAATATTGATAAAGAGGTTCACACTTGTCTGTCACTGATATAGGAAACTCTATATCATTTCAAACTTTATAGGATTTCAAAGCTAATGGCTTTCTAATATTCTAATATCTGTCTCTGGGTAATACAAATTGTTAAGGCACTTAGCTGCTAAGCAAAAGTTGAGGTTCGGGTCCTCCCAGAGGCACCTCTGCAGAAAAGGCTGGAGATCTACATACTTTCAAAAACTCCGCCATTGAAAATCCTATGGGGCACAGTTCTACTCTGACACACATGGGGTCACCTCAACAGCAACTAGTAATAAATATTCTAAAGGGCAGCTTTAAATTTTTAGACCAAAGTTACTATTGACCCCTCCAAAACATCAGTGCATTCATACATGGAATTCAGTGATTTCCCAGTTCCATGCTCACCAACGCAAGGCCATCTTATGCCAGATCAAAGGCAATGCACACCAGGGTTCCTCCTGAAAAGGAAACAAGAACCTCACATGCCCTTTCCAGACTCTGGCTGAGGAAGCCTGAAAGTCTTTCTTCTGTGCACATATGTGACACACACGCAGATGAATAAAGGCTGTGCAGATGGGAAACTTTCTGATCTCTGTGATGAATAACAAAGGACCCAGAAATCAATAGATGTCCTGAGAGCATGGTGGTTATTATTTTTCCTAGTTGATTGAAGTGTCCAAGCAGTTATAATTAATGGAGTTGGAGCTTCCTGGGAGGGAAATGAAAATATGTCATATTAACCCAGGGAAGGCCTGTGGAATGCAGTGTCTGATCAACTAAATTTTCTTAGATGTTCAGTATTAACCAGAACAATTTTACTGTCATTGTTGAAAATTTCATTAAATGTATTAGTCCACTTCCCTGCTCACTATAGCAAAAGGCCCAGCACATGCCAAGTAAATAGCAATGAATGAAGTTTTGTGTTGTTTATTCAAGATCTTGAGGAGCTTCCAATTCACATTTTTATGCAAAGCAATACCCCCTCAAAAAAAAAAAAAAAAAGAATAGAAGCTAGGTAAAAAAAAAAAAAAATTATTGGCTGGATCTTTAGTAATTTTAGAATATGCTTCACAAATTGGTTTAAAGAAATCCCTACTACCAATTTGTATTCTTATCATTTGCTTATTTCTCAAAGGATTCCTGCCAGAGAAATTCTGGTAAATTGAAGGAACCATTGATTTATTAATTCAATAACATTTTAACATCCCCTTTAGAGGAGACTGTGTGCTATTGAGAAAGTGAATATAACCTCCAGCCTTTACCCTAAAGAAACTCATGGTCTAGTAAGCAATACAGAGAAGTAAACCAGAAATGACAAGACAATGGCATAAATTACTATGACAAATGTTTGGCCAGACTATTAGGGCAGCAGAACCAATGTGGAAGTGGAGGTGGGAAGGAAGGTAGGAAGGTCTCCTCAAGGAGGTTTCTAGTGAATTAGAGTCCAGTGAATCATGGTTTTTGACTCTAGATTCCAACTTCTAGAGGAATTTCTGATTTTAAAGAGGTAGAGCACTACAATGATTAAAAGCATGGTGTTGGAACCAGATTGTTTTAATCTGGTTTCCTCCACTTAGAAACCATGCGATGTGAGGTAATAATAAATTTCAGCCTTATTCATCTGTGAAATATATCAAATAAGCCTACTGCCAAAACAAGACTATCAATATGCAGAAGCCCCTAATCTGTATCGCACTGTCCTCCCCACCCTCCACCCCCGCCCACCTCTGTTGTTGGTGGTGGTGGTGTTCTGTGCCGTCCAGTCTCTAGCTCTATGGAATTGTGAAAGGCATTGGCTGCAGAGGTATTCTATGTGCAGGAGGTGCAGGCTCTGTCTGCCATCATTTCGTTGTTGTTACTGTTGTTACCATCAAGTCCGTTCCAACTCGTAGTGACTCTATGTACAACAGAACAAAACACTGCCCAGACCTGGACCATCTTCTTAATCATTGTTGTGCTTGAGCCCATGGTTGCAGCCACTGTGTCGATTTATCTTGTTGAGACCTTTCCTCTTTTTTGCTCACCCTCTACTTTACAAGCATGACATCTTTCTCCAGAGACTGGTCCCTTCTGATAATGTGGTCAATGTACTAAAGGTGAAATCTGGTCATTTGTGCTTCTAAGGAGTATTCCAGCTATACTTCTGCCAAGATAGATTTGTTCATTCTTCTGGCAATACATAGTCTATCCAATATTCTTCACCAACACCTTATTTCAAATGCATCAATTCTACTGCAGTCTTTCTTATTCATTGTCCAGCTTTCACATGCATATGAGATCATTTAAAATACCGTGGCTTGGGTCTGGCACACCCAAGTATGCCTTCAAAGTGACATTCTTGCTGTTTAACACTTTAAAGAAGTCTTCTGCAGCAGATTTGCCCAATGCAATATGTCATTTGATTTCTCAACTGTTGCTTCCATGGGCATTAACTGTGGATCCAAGTAAAATGAAATCCTTGACAACTTCAAAACTTTTCTTCATTTATCATGATGTTGGTTATTGCTCTAGTTGTAAGGACTTTTGTTTTCTTTATGTTGAGGTGTAATCCATGCTGAAGGCTGTAGTCTTTAATCTGCATCAGTAAATGCTTCAAGGCTTCTTTATGTTTAGCAAGCAAGGTTGTGTCATTTGCATATTGCAGGCTGTTAATGAGAATTCCTCCAATCCTAATGCTGCATTCTTCATATAGTCCAGTTTCTTGGATTATTTGCTCAGCATACAGATTGAATAAGTATACAATAAGTGAAAGGATACAATCTTGACATCTTTCCTCACTTTAAACGATGCAATAACCTCTTGTTCTGTTCAAATCACTTCCTCTTAGACTATGTACACGGGTATACTGTGTACACCTCCTGCACACAGAACACCCCTGGAGCCAATGCCTTTCACAACTCCATAGAGCTAGAGGTGGACAGGAGGGGGGCAATGCAATCCAAATTAGGGGCTTCTGCACAGTTAACAGTCTTGTTTTGGCAGTAGGTTTATTTGAGCACAATTAAGTGTTCTGTAATTCCCATTCTTCACAACATTCACAGTTTGTTATCCACAGTCAAATGTCTTTCCTTAGTCAATAAAATGCATGGTGGTGTAAAAAGCAGATAAAAATTTCCTGGTTTTAATCATGGTTTTTCAATTCTTTGTATACAATGCTCCCTGATGGCCCACATCAATCTCACCACCTCCTGGATACACTCCTGAATGGTAGGAGCCCAAAAAAAGGCACCTCCGAGAGCGGGCAGAGGAGAAGAACATTAGCAAACTGGCCATGAGTACCTTAGAGACAGCCTCTAGGAGATGCCAGGATGCAGGGACTTAAGAGTCAGTTGATTGGCTCCTTGTAACAGGTCTCATCATGGAGATGATTACATTATTACATCACTGCCAACTACATTGCATTGGTTGTGTTGTCAGAAGGGACTATTCTCTGGAGAAGGATGTCATGCTTGGTAAAGTGGAGGGTCAACAAAAGAGGGGATGGTCCTCAACAAGATGGATTGACATGGTGGCTGCAGCAGTGGGCTCAGCTATAGCAGGGATTATGAGGCTGGCACAGGACTGTGCAGTGTTTTGTTCTGTTGTACTTAAGGTCACTATGAGATGGAGATGACTCGACAGCACATAACAATAACAACAATGGATTCCATTTGCTAAACACCTTTCAAATCAGCTTTCCCTTATTTGTGTTGAGGTGGCTGCCTTTCTCAGGATTGTGGTGGGGTGGCTGGCTCAGCCATGGCCTCCCTGCCTCCACTCTGCCACCTGTCAGTCTTTATCTGCACCTGGCCAGAGTATGCCATCTAAATGCAATCTCTGCAGCAATCCCATATACAATGCCCTCAAGTGGTACTCATTCATTAGAAAGACTGTTAAATGCATTCTTAGGTGTTAGGTAAACCAAACCAAACCTATTGCTGTCAAGTTGAATCCAACTCATGGAGACACTATAGGACAAAATAAAACTGCTCTATAGTGATACTGCCTCGGAAACCCAAGGAGGGGTCACTATGAGTCAGGGTCGACTCGACGGCACATAACAACAACAACAATAGCGTTTCCAAGGCTGTAATCTTTACAGAAGCAGACTTCCACATAGAAGGGCTGGTGGGTTCAAACTGATTTTTTGGTTATCAGCTGAGTGCTTAACCATTGTGCCACCAGGTCTCCTTTAGGTGTTAGGTACCTCACTGGAAATGCAAAGAGGAAGACAGGAGGAAGTACTCCTAACTTCAGGACAGTACAAACTCCCCTTGATCACCTCTTCATCCAATTAGCCAGCTTTCTTGCTCCCTCTGTACCAAGTGGCCCCCAGCATCATACCAAGCTGTTCTGTGCCACAGTTGTGCTTTATCTATCCAGCCTGTTTTCTCTGGCCCTTCTCCCACCCTACTCCCCTGTGATTGTCCCTGTGTTTCATGTCTTAGCAAAGCATAGTCTCCTCTGAAGTCTCTTTACTTCATCCCCTGAAGAATAGTGCCTCCATTAACTCTGTAACCTGAATATCACCAGGACTCATTAGCCTGTGTTTGCCCAATGTCACATTAAGATCGGTGCCCATCTGTGGCCAAATTGCAATAGCTTTATCTTAGGCTAGGTTGTCTGGAGAAGCAAAACCAGTGAAGCTTATTAATGTATGTACTTGTTGTTGTTAGGTGCCGTCAAGTTGTTTCCGACTCATAGCGACCCCACGCACAGCAGAACAAAACACTGCCCAATCACGCTCCAGCTCCATAATCCTATCTATGCTTGGTCCCATTGTCGCAGCCACTGTGTCAATCCATCTTGTTGAGGGCCTTCCCCTCTTTTGTCAACCCTCCACCTTACCAAGCATGACATCCTTCTCCAGTGAATTGTCCCTTTTGACAACATGACCAAAGTATGTGAGAGGAAGTCTGGCCATTCTCACTTCCAAGGAACATTCCAGCTGCACTTCCTCCAGGACAGACCTGTTAGTTCTTTTAGCAGTCCACAGTATGCTCACCAGCACCAGAACTCAAAAGCACCAATTCTTCTTTGGTCTTCTTTATTCATTGTCCAGCTCTTACATGCATATGAGGCAATTGAAAATATCATGGCTTGTATCAGGCACACCTTAGTCCACAAGGAGACATCCTTGCTCCTCAGCACTTGAAAGAGGTACCTTGCTGCCAACTTGCCCAGTGCTATACTTCCTCTAATGTCCTGACTGCTGCTTCCATTGGCATTGATCGTAGAACCAAGCAATGTGAAGTCTTTGACAACTTCAAACTTTTCTCCATCTTTCATGATGCTGCTTATTGCTGCACTTGTGAGGATTTTTGTTTCTTTTTATTGAGGTGTAATCCATACTGCAGACTGTATTCTTCAATCTTCATCAGTAAGTGCCTCAAGTCATCCTCACTTTCAACAAGCAAAGTTGTGATTGTCAGCATATCGCAGATTGTTAATGATTCTTCCTCCAATCCTGATGCCATGTTCTTCTTCATATAGTCCAGCTTCTTTAATTATTTTCCTCAGCATATAGATTGAACAAGTATGGTGAAAGGATACAACACTGACACACTCCCTTCTTGATTTTAAACCATGCAGTGTTCCATTGTTCCATTTGAACAACAGCCTCTTGGTCTATGTACAGGTTCCTCATGAGTACAATCAAGTGTTCTGGAATTCCCATTCTTCTCAATGTTTCCTGTAATTTGTTATGATCCACAGAATCAGATGCCTTTGCATAGTCAATAAAACACAAGTAAACATCTCTCTGATATTCTTTGCTTTCAGCCAACATCTATCTGACATCAGCAATGATATCTCTTGTTCTGCATCCTCTTCTGAGTCCAGCTTGCTTTTCTGGAAGTTCTCTGTCAATATACTGCTGCAACTGTTTTTGAATTATCTTCAGTAATATTTTCCTCACATGTGATATCAACGATATTGTTCAATAATTTCCACATTCTGTGGGATCACTTTTCTTTGGAATGGTTACAGATATGGATCTCTTTCAGTCAGTTGGCCAGGTAGCTGTTTTCCAAACCTCTTGGCATAGCCGAGTGTGTGCCTCCAGTGGGCCATCTGTTTTGTTGAAACATCTCAATGGGTATTCCATCAATTCTCGGAGTCTTGTTCTTTGCCAGTTCTTTCAGTGCAGCTTCAACTTACTTCAGTACCATTGTTTTTTGATAATATGCCCCCTCCTGAAATGGATTCTTCCTGAAATGGATGAAGATCAACCAGTTCTTTTTGGTACAATAACTCTGTGTATTCCTTCTATCTTCTTTTGATGCTTCCTGCATCATTTAGTATTTTGCCCATTGAATCTTTCAATATTGCAATGTGAGGCTTAAATTTTTCCTCAGTTCTTTCAGATTGAGAAATGCCGAGTGTATTTTTCCCTTTTGGTTTTCTAACTCCAAGTCTTTGTACATTTCATTATAGTAATTGGCTTTGTCTGCTCAAGCTGTTCTTTGAAATCTTCTGTTCAGCTCTTTTATTTTGTCATTTCTTCCATTTGCTTTAGCTACTCTCCATTAAAGGGCAAGTTTCAGAGTCTCTTCTGACATCCATTTTGTTTTTTTCTTCCTTTCTCATCTTTTTAATGACCTCTTGCTTTCTTCATGGATAATGTTCTTGATATCCTCCCACAACTCTTCTGGTTCTCAGTCACTGATGTTCAGTGCATCAAATCTATTCTTTAGATGGTCTCTAAATTCAGGTGGGATATATTCAAGGTCATATTGTGGCTCTTGTGGATTTGTTTCAATTGTCTTCAACTTTAAATTGAATTTACTGATGAGCAGTTGATGGTCTGTTCCACATTCAGCTCCTGGCCTTATTTTGGCTAAAGATATTTAGCTTTTCCATCACCTCTTGCCACACATGTAGTCAATCTGATTCCTGTGTACTCCATCTGGTGATGTCCATGTGTATAGCCACTGTTTGTATTATTTAAAAAAACATATTTGCAGTGAATAAGTTGTTGGTCTTGCAAAATTCTATCATGTGGTCTCCAGCATTATTTCTGTCACCAAGGCCAAATTTTCCAACTACCAGTAATTCTTCACTTCCAACTTTTGCATTCCAGTCACCAGTGATAATTAACACATCTTGATTGCATGTTCAGTCAATTTCATGCAGCAGAAGTTGATAAAAACCTTCAAATTTTTCATCTTTGGCTTTGGTGGTTGGTGCATAAATTTGAATAATTATAGTATTTACTGGTCTATTTTGTAGGCATACAGTTATTATCCTATCGCTGACAGCATTGTACTTCAGGACAGATCTTGAAACATCCTTTATGATGATGAATGCCACACCATTCCTCTTCAATTTGTCATTCCTAGTATAGTAGATCATATGGTCGTCTGATTCAAAATGGCCAGAACCGGTCCATTTCAGCTCACTAATACCTAGGATATGAATCTTTATGTGTTTCATTTGATTTTGACAACTTCCAATTTTCCTAGATTCATGCTTTGTACATTCCATATTCTGATTATTAATGGATGTTTGCAACTTTTTCTCCTCAAATTGAGTCATGCCACATCAGCACATGGAGGTCCCGACAACTTTACTTTATCCATATCATTAAGGTTGGTTCTACTCTGATGATACAGCTCTTTCCCACTGATATTTTAAATGCCTTCCAACCTAAGGGGCTGGTCTTCCCGCACTGTATCAGATAATGTTTCCAGGCTATTCATGAAGTTGCCCAGTAATGTAACAGATGGTATTTCTCTGCTATTCATAAGGTTTTCCTTGGCCAATTTTTTGAGAAGTGGATGGCCTCTTCCTTCTTCCTGATCTCTTTCAGTCTGTATGTTGCATTGAAACCTGTGCACCATGTGCAATCCTGCTGGCCTTTGAGACACCGGTGGCATAGCCTCAAAGCCTTACAGCAACACTCGAGCTACCACAGTAGGGAAAACTGACAGACAAGTTTGTCTTCCTTAGCTGTTTGAAACCTCTCCACCCTCCCCTTACCTGGATCCTGCAGCTCTATTGTCCCTGACTTCCCCCCGCTTCCTGCCTCTTGGGTTTGTGGCCTTTCTCCCTCCCCTTACCTGGATCCTGTGGCTCTGTCTCAGCCCCAACTCCTCCCCCACCTCCCGCCATTGACTCTAGATCATATGTCACCTCCTGAAATGGATGATCATCTACCAATTCTTTTTTTTTTTTTTTTTTCAGTGGAACCCATAGGAATCAAAATTTGATCAGATTCAGGTGGGAAGGGGAGGAAGGCTCCAGTGTGCCTACTGTTTTCTGGAATGAAAGATCATGGCACATTTCACCAGGAAAAGAGCCATTAAGAAGACGGGGATCAGAAAGAAGAGAATCATCAGGACATACTGAGTGTGCATGTTAGGATATTTGACTGGGATTGTCCTACATTTATTTGGCTGCAATGCAGATCAGAGGCCTCAGCACACAGTTACAAGTTGGTGTCCATCAGAATAAAGAGAGAATATCACTCAGCAAGAACACACAGAGAAGAGAAAAAGACCCAGGATGGAGCTCTAGTGTGATATCAAAAGTAGATTTAATGGCCCTCCAATAATAATGACATGACATTATGGCCTAGGAAGCATCTCACAAGGCCAGAAGTGTCACAGGCTCAATTTAGCTTTGCAAGTATGGACCAGTAAGTAACTTGTGGGATACTTGTTCTACACAAGTGGAGTAAACACCTCCAAAATAGCTGTTTTGCTAAAGACAAAAAAAAAGATGCACCTGGTGCTGTGTATGTTCTGACCAAAAAAGGATGCCCCTGGTGCTGTGTATGTTCTGTGTAGACAGTCTTCTTCTTTCCCACATCCTCAACCCTAAAGAGAGGAAGCCCTCTGTTCAAGGAAACCAAGCCTGATAGATAAAACACCTAGGTAGCCCCCCTTTGTTGGGGGTTTCTAAGGCTGCCCAAAAGGTTGACAAATATAGTACACACTGGCACTCAGGATAGGCAGGGAGGTCAGTGGGTACAGGAAAAGACAGCACTCAGGAGAAACAGGCAGGGAGGTCAGCAGGTGCAGGAGAGACAGTGCTTAGAATGGCAGAGGATGTTGAGAAGTGCAAGAAAGTCATTAGTTAGGACTGGAAGGGAGGTCAGTGGGTGTGGGAAAGGTCAGCAGGTATGGGAGACACTGGCAATCAGGACAACAGGCATGAGAGAGGTCAGTGTGCAGGATGACCAGGCAGGCAAACATCAGTTCTGTTTGACTGACACGTGTTACAGGTAACAAATGTTCCAGAAGCCACATTTTAAAAGAAGTAAATAAAATAGACAAAATTACTTTTATTAATATATTTTGTTTAACCAAATATAGCCAGAACATTGTGATTTCAACCTGTCATCATCATAGTAAAATATTGTGGTGTTTTACATTGTTTTACTTCAATCAAGCTTCAAAATCTGCAGTGCATTTTACACTTAGAGTTCTGAATCTAAATTCTCATCAGAAACACTTGACCTATATTTAAATTTCATAAAATTTACACATGAAAAACTACATTCACAGACCCCAATTATACATCTTCAATAACTGAATCAATATCTGCCTTTAAGTTTAAATTTATTAAATTGAAAATTCTTTTCCTCTGTGTACTGCCACCTCCCAAATGCCCAACAGCCCTTGTGGCTGGGCCATCAGCTGGGCAGTGCAGCTCATGAGCCACATGCTACAGAGCAGCCAGTGCAAGTGAGGAGTGAGAGGTCCCCACACCTGGCAGTGATGGTTTCAGTGGTCTGTGGGGGCAGAACATTGCAGTGCACAGATAAAGATTGAAGGAAACATGAGGAAAGATTATATGATCAATACAAACATCTCAAATATTGACTTTGATTTTGCAATGACGGGAAAAGAGCATAGAAGCCACAGCATCGACAAAGCCATGCAAGTTGGAATTTTTTTTTTTTTTTTTTTTTTTATAATGATAGGATAGTTTTAGGTATATTGACAGGCTCAGGGAAAGAAACAGTACTGAGAGAGAAAATATAGGAGAATATTGAATACAATCTTTTTAATAGTGTGCCATTTCAACCTTTATTTCTCTAAAATCCATTTAAGGCAATAAGTAATAACAGTCATAGGCAGGACACCAAATTGTGCATATAAGAGATAGACAACAGATGCTAATACCAACCAATGTGTCCACAATACTGCATTGCCATTAACACCAAACGCCAGGCTACAGATAAACACATAAACACCTGAGATGATCAGACAGGGGTCAGTGAACAGAAGAATAGTCTAGACCAAGGATAGATTCAGCTGAGGCTAATCTTGCAGACACCAGTAATATAAAATACCTGCAACCCTTACAGAAACAATAGAAGACAGACACAGAGTAATCCCTCACATACAACCAGACACTATGGGAGAGAGATCCAATAGATCTACTGTCTCAGGACCATAGTACTGGGGGACATCAGACTCAATTGGCATAATAAAATACATAAAAGCCTTGCTCCACATCCTATGTTAGTGAGTAGCAACTGGGGTCTTAAAAGCTTTCAAGTGGCCATCTAAGATGTGCTAATGGTCTCCTAGCATCAGAAGCAAAGAACGCAAAAATGGTGGGGGGGCACTTGGAAGCAGTCAACCCTAGGACATGATGGCCCTTGAGACCAGAAGAACTAGATGGTGCCTGGCTACCAATGCTAACAACTCAGGAAAGGATCAAATCTGGAGATCCTGGAGAGAGTGGGAGGGAAAACGTGGAACAAAATCCAAAAACTCAAAAATGACCAGAATTACTGGTCAGATGAAATCTGGTGAGACTACCAATACTATGGCCCTCGAATACATTCTGTGCCTGGAATAAAACACACACCCCCATGCGTGGGATCTGAGCCCAATAGTTAACAAGATGTACATGCAGACCACTCAACCCAGGATGATGCACCCACATACTCTATGATAATACATCCCTTAGAGCAATAGACCATGGGACACCAGAGGACCAACATTCAAATTGAGGAAATGCAGGACAAACAGGAGTGCATAAATATGAGGGGCACAGAGGGAGGGTTACAGGGTAAGAAGGGGAGGAAACTGGGTTAGGGTTGGACATGGGAAATGGGGAATGATACTAAATGTACATGTAACATTGAATGTAAAACAAACTCTAAAAATTTAAAAAAAAACAGTCATAGTAATAAAGTTTATATGAGTGGTTACTATGTGTTGGTTATACTTACTTCATGCATTATCTTATTTATTCAACATATAATAATGGAATCATAGATTTTTCTTTTAGAAGAAAAGCAGAGACTGGACTATTCATTGTTAAGTAATAATTTGAGCTTACCAATCATTACCATAAGGAGCTCTGGTGGCATAGTGGTTAAAGCATTTGGCTGCTAACCAAAAGTTTGGCAGTTTGAATCTGCCAGCTGCTCCACAAGAGAAAGATGAGGCATTCTGCTTTCATAAAGTTTTATAGCTTTGGAGACCCTATGGTGCAATTCTACTCTGTCCTAAAGGTTTGCGATCAGTTGGAATCAACTTGATGACAGTGGTTTGGTTTGGGTGTGTTTTGTTTTGTTTTCTTTTTTTCCATTACCATCAGTACAGAATACTTCCACCACCTGTGTACTATGTAGTACTATGGGGATCACATGTTGCTGTGATGTTGGAAGCTATGCCAGTGACATTTCCAGTAACTGCAGGGTCACCCATGGTGAAAAGTTTCCAGCAGAGCTTCCAGACTAAGATAGATGAGAAAGAAAGACCTGACAATCTACTTCTACAAATTAGCCAAAGAAAATCCTACAGATCACAGGATATTGTCTGAGATTTTTGACTTGCTTACTTCAGATGCATCAAGAGGGACTGACTGCCGAGGAAGGAGAGATCATGTTTGGTAAAGAGAAGAACCAAAGTAAAACCTCAGTGAAATGGATTGACACATGCCCACAACAATTGACTTAAATATAATGATGATCATCAATATGGTGGAGGACCAAGCAACTTTTCATTTCTGTTGTACATAAAGTTACCTTGAGTTGGAGCCAACTCAGTAGCAATTAACAACAACAACATAGTCCCTAAGGAATATATGACACATTGACCTTGGCCCTGAGAGAAAAACCTCCCCTGTTATGTACTTGTGCTATTTTGCCTTTGCTTTATCGTATCTGTAACTGATGTGATGCAGCTCCTGAAACAGAAGCACCGTAGGGAAAAAAAAAAGGAAGAAGAGAGGATTTGTGTTCCTGGGTTCTTAGTGCAAAAGCTTAAGGAAAGTGTTACCTGCAAGTAGCATTTGAAAGCTGCTGCTTCCTGGTAGGGATGAAGATTCATCCCTAAAATCCTCTTATTTGCCCACAGGGATGAAATACTGTGCAAAGTCCTATGGTAGAGCTCACTACGAAGGGCTGGAAGTCAAAGGGAAGCTGGTGAGTCTGGACCAGCCTTACAGAGAGGGGAACAGATGCTCACACATGCAGAAAACATGTTAAGCCCACTTCAAAGGCACAGGGCATGTCTTCACCACCAAAGGAAAGAATTCTGGAAAGAAAACCATAAATAAGTCTTGAGGGGAAGATGTGTTCAGCATTTTTGGTTGCTCTGTTGAAAAGCAGAGCTTTTTCCCTCCTTTTTGCTTTTACTGATCCTGAGCCAACAAAGCTATTGACCTCATTTTTAAAAACTGAGTACTAGAAAGGCATAAAAAGTGTGTGCCTCTGGAACAGCAATCCTGGTGCTTGAGAAGGAAGGCAGTGACCTCACCTGGTTTTGCAGAATTCTGCCACTGGCCAGTTCCAGACACTGTGCAAGAGACTCTAGAGAAAGTGGCCCAGCCATGGCACCGGGAACCAAAGGATGCCAGATCTTAGGAAAAGGCTAATCCCAGGACTTGCTACCTCACAGGGTCAGGCCAAGTAACAAGCAATGCCTGCTCAGTACAGACCATGCCAGCACTCCACAAGAATCACTAACACTTACCTAATACACTTGGTAAGTGCCAAGCAAGGTTCTGAATGCTTTATATGTTTAAATTCCTTTAGTCCCCAAACAGCCCTTACAGATGAGAAACTGAGGCATAGTAAGGTTAAGTAACTTGCTCAAAGTCACTCATTAGTATGGGCAGAGCCAGAAGAGGAACAAGGCCAAGTCTGCTAAGCTGCCTGCAAATCCTATGGGCTTCACTTGAACTCAACTATCCCCTGAGACTGTTCTTGGCTTTAAGTCCCAGTGGGTCACAGGAGTGGGAAGTGATACAATTAAGGAAAATTCTCTGAGATTTTCCAAGCTACATTTTCAACCAATTTATCCTCATGTGTACATAGATTCATTTTAAAGGTCAGGATTTTTCTTAATTAGAGGTAGGTATTTGCATAGTGCCTAAGGCACTTGACTGCTAACCAGAAGGCTGGCAGTTCAAACCCACCAGCCACTCTTCCGAAGGAAGATGGGGCAATCTACTTCCGTAGTGATACTGCCTCGGAAACCCAAGGAGGGGCCACTATGAGTCGGTCTGACTCGATGGCACATAACAACAACAACAACATTTCTCTAACTTAAATTTGAATAAAATGTTTCCTGCAATATTTCCAAAAGTGGGCTCACCCAGAGGAGTAGTGGTCACTCTCCTGGTGAGCAAAAAGGTTATATGGATCTCTATTTTATTCGGGTTCCTAATCAAAGCTCTGGTGACCTCTGTGAAGAACTAAGGAGCAAGGCATCTGTTGACAACATTAAAAATGTTGGTAAGTCCAGCAGAAGGCAGAGAGTATTGGAAACAGTAAGCATGTGAGAACTTCCTGTGGCATGAATTCAGGCCTTGTAAGGCTCCCAGGAGTCACTAAGAAAGGAACTGAACTTCAGCTTCAGGAAAATGAACTGCCCACTTCCTGAGTTTCTAGATAGCAAATCTCAGGAATAAAGACACCAGAGAGCCTAGAAAGGTCTAGAAGGACCTCAGGTATCAGAAGTGATCCAGAACTGAATCAAATGGACTCAGAAGAGAAAAGTAACAGGCTATTGCTCCCAGCAGTTGCTCCCGGAGGTGGGCCCCCTCAAGGTGAACAAGCTGGCAGAGATGCCAGGCCAGCCACAGGACTAAAGAGGGAAAAAACAAAATATGGTTGCTTCTTGCAGTTCTGTGGGCTACTCATACTCCTTGAAACCCCAGTGATTCCTGGGTAATTTTCTTGTCCCTAGAGTTCTGGCCAAAATTTAGCCACAAGCAGGAAAGAAATCTTGAAACCTGCTGAGATGCCTCCTTTTATTTCTTCAGCAACCTAACTTATAAAGTATTGTTAGCCACCACCAAATTGGCCCTGAACTCATGGCAATCCCAAGTACAACTGTTGTGATCCATATGGTTTATATTGGCTGAGTTTCAGAAGTAGATTGTCAATCAATCCTTTCTTCCTAGTCCATCTTAGTTTGTAAGCACCACTGAAACTTGTTCAGCATTATAGTAACACAGAAGCCTCCACTGACAGATGCATTGGCCAGGAATGGAACTCAGGTCTCCTGCATGGAAGGAGAAATTCTACCACTTACCCACCACTGCCCTCAGCTTGCAATGGCAGACTAAAAATGAGATAGGGAAGGGACATGTTAGTTATCAAGAACACACTGTGTGCCAGATTTCTGCATCCATCATCCCATTCAACTTTAAACCGTGTAAGGCTCCCTGTCTAGAAGACACCTGTTCAAGATGTGAAACAGTTACATGGACCCTGTAAGGCTGACTCCAAAGCCTTATTTCAGGAATATTCACATTTTAATGTTTGAGTGAATCCTACAACATAAGAGCTGGGAGAGTCCTTTAATCCAAACCCTTCAAGCTACAGAGGAAACAAAGGCACAAGAATTGAAGACCATTGTCAAAAGTCAGTGAGATTTGATCACTACATTAGTTTTCTATCCTACTATAACAAATGACCATGAACTTGGAAGCTTAAAACAACATTAATTTATTACTCACACTTTCCAAGGGTCAGAAATCAGGTGCAGCATGCTCTGGGTCTCACAAAACCAAAATTAAGGAGAAGGCAGGTCTGCATCCATTCCCAGAGATTCTGAGGAGATTCCACCTCCATGCTCATTTGAATTTTTGGCAGGATCTGTGGTTGAAGGGCAGAAGTCCCTCTTTCCTTGCTATCTGTCATCTGGGGCCACTTTCAGATTCTTAAGGCCCCTGTATTCCTGTCATATTGCCCCGTCCATCCTTAAACCATGAGATTGAGTCCCTCTCACAATTGGAATCTCTTGGACTTCTGCTCCATCCTTCTGACTCCAGCTGGAGAAAGTTCTCTGCTTTTAAGGGCTCATGTGATTAGATTGGACCTACCCAGATAATCCAGGATCATCTCCCTGTTTTAAGGTTCATCACTTTAATCACATAACATAGTCACAGGTTCCAGGACTGGGGTGAGAACATCTTTTGGGGCCATTCTACCAGAATAGATATTTTAAAGTCAAAGAAGTTCTCAGCCACACAAATGATGCCAGGTGTCCATCAGGAACCTCACAGATCTGTACCAAATGTGCTTCAAGCTGGAGCCAAGCACAAGAAAAATGGGAATTCACCCAGTTTCCTTGGAGCTTTGGCCTGTTTTGGTAGTATGCCTTCATAATTTTGTGAGGGAGATTGTAGGCCTCAGGACATTCAACAGACAGATGTGCAAATATAAATACCAAAATCTTACTGCAAACCATTCATTTGTATGTTAATTTATGCAGTTATTCAATAAATACTTACAGAGAGCCTACTGCAAGCAGGAGATGGGAAAAGGATTTGTGGGTTTTGCAGTACTTTGAATTATGCATGAGGCAGCTCCCTTGATTAATATGAATAACTGAACTGACTGCATTTGGGCACAGGTCAGCATTCATATACCTGTACACACTGAACATTCCATGAGGGCCAGCAGGGCCTGGGGTACAGTGGCCAGCCCCACTTTGTAGGCCCACCAGTCAATGGTGGGCAGGACTGAAGGGACTTGGCCTCCAAAGCAGTGTAGGATGATCTGGGGGTCACTTTCATTGTGTGTTCAGGCCCCAGTGCCACTTCTGACAGCCAGGTGCCAGCATGGAGTTTCAGGGCACAGGGACAGGTGTCCAGCAAGGGCATCCTGCATGGGGCAGGGGTAACAGGCACTCAGCTTACATTGACTTCTGTTGCTCAGAATGTGCAGCATCTCTAGGGCAGCCCAGACAGACCAGGAAGTAAAACCCTGAAATTATAAAAATAGTAACTTATGGAGTAATTCTTCACCTTTTCATTATGAAATGTCTTTAAATAGCAAACTCTCTTCAAATATGGTTCAATGTAGTGACAGAGACTAGCTTTTAATATTGGAGGGGGACTTGAAGTCCATAAGCTTTTATTTTAAAACATGAAAAAATTGACTTGCCCTGGGAGCAAGACAAAACTCAAAACTCAGGCACTGGACTTTGGTTCATCACATCTCTTGCCCCCATAGAAATGTGTGAAAACTGGTTACACCATGAACCAGGTTGCAGCCAACAACACACAGACCTCTTCAGTGCAGGAACATGATAGAGAGGGGTCTCTAGTTCACAACCTGTGCAACTTTAGCAAGTGATTCATCTTCTCTGGACTCATGTCCCTCACCTGTAAAGTGAGTATTGGACTGACCAGATGAACTGTAAAGCCTTCCCAACTCCAACATCCATGACTAAATGTAGAAAGTCTTGTGGGGTTAGCTACATGCCAAGTGCAAAATAGAAATGCAGAAGGACTTGTACTGAAAAATGCTGATTTTTACTAAAAATTGCTGATTTAATTTATTCTTTATGAGGAGAGCAGCTGAAGCTGAAGCCTGCAAAGAGAGAAAAGGAACCCTGGTGAGGTAGCCCTCCCCAGTCCACTAAGCCACAGGGTAAGAGGTAGAGGGGCTGTGGGGCTGGAAATGAGGGAAGCAGGTGGTTCAACCACATGATGAGGCAGCAAAGACCCACTGCAGCCCCACAGAACTTGCCCAGGAGACCCCTGAACCCCACAGAGCAGCTGTCAGCAGATTCCCCAAAGCCTTCCATCCTGGTCAAGGTCAAATTGGCAGGATGACTGTGAAGAATGGCTGTTGCATCCCTGATGCTTCCCTTTAGACCTGAGGCTTTATTCTGAGAAGTGGAGAAAATGGGAGCAGAAGCCACCTCAAGTGCAACCAGCCCACCCAGTACTCTCTTGCAAATCACTTTGCTCACTTCCTGCTCCCATCCAGAATGTGCTGGGCCAGCACTCCACTGAGCTTCTCTTAATGCAGGAGTTAGATATGACAGACATTATTCCTAATATAAATGAGAAGAAGTCCCTGGGCTCAGCTGCTAACTGAAACGTTGGAGGTATGAGTACACCCAGAGATACCTCAAAAAAAGGCCTTAGAGTCTGTTTCCAAAAAATCAGACATTGAAAACCCTGTGGAACACTGTTCCACTCACACATGTGGGGTCACCATCAATCAGAATCAAGCCTATGGTAACAATGTACTTTGGTTTTTTATGTAAATGAGAAAATGGAGGCCCTGAGAAGTGGCTTACATACACAAAATCAGGTAGCAATCCCCTCAAATTCAGAGGACTCTCCATCACACGGACCAATAACAGAGTTAACATACACTACTACAATGCACTGTTATGGGCAAAGAGGTTTCAACAACAGTTATAAGGCTCAAACAACGAGTATAAAAAGGATACATTTTCTGGGTCCAGCATCTATGCACTGTGCATTACGAGAGGCCAAAGAGCATCTATATTGACAACCCAATGAGAAAAGCATATTCAAAGCTCACAGAGGAAGAGAATGAAATCTTCCTCAGTCTAAGTTGTACTGATTGAAGTTCAGAAAACGGAAAATGAAAGGAAAGATTCTGTGGTCTTCCTTGATATCTACCTATAATTGTAACACCATTTGTATAGTAATAAATGCTATCCAAAGACAGAAAGAAGAAATTAAAGCCTAGATGTTTTTATTACTCAGGGTAGATATTTGCCCTCTGTTTATTTAGTTAGCTTTTTTTTTTTTTTTTT
>NW_006921819.1:937976-969234 GCF_000298275.1 Orycteropus afer afer | reverse complement strand
TTTTTTTTTTTTTTTTTTTTCCAGCTACTATTGTGGATTTTATTATCAGTTCTAGAGTTGAAGTTTCACCAACACAGGTGGTTACTCTGATCTTTCCCAGAAAAAGAGTTAAGGAAATCACCTTATTAAAATCACCAAAAACCTCAAAAGTTAAGAACCAAAATATTTAGAAAGGCAACTTCTCAAAACACGATTTAAGTGTATTCAACAAATGGAAATTCCCCATCAAAAGAACAAAGGTACTGGGCCTAATGAGTCAGACCATAAAGATGAGTAGGCTGTGGAGGGCACCAGGTTTATGAATGAAACCATCCTAAAGCATACTCCTGTGCCCACCTGTGACACCTATGTGCATTTGCTGTGGCTTGGGGCACTTCTGCACCTCTGTACTGCCCCCAGAATGGGGGGTACATTGGTGACAATGTATGCCTAAACAGGCACCACTCTCCCAGATCCCATTTTGGGAGAAACCACCAAGGGGTCTCTCCTTGGGAGCCTGGGCATGGGTCGATGCCCAGAGCTGCAGAACAGCAGAGCCCATGAAGGTTATCTGGCCCTGGCCCAGCATTTTACAGACAAGGGCTTGAGGCCTGGGGAAGGGAAGGTATTGGCCTATGATGAAACTGAGGCTTGGTGACAGAGTGGGGATCAGGATTCCAATCCTCAGAATCCTACTCCAAAGAGACCCTTAGTATAGAAAAGCCACATGCAGGCAAATGTTTTTACTTTTCCTGTTCCTGACTCAGCTTATGTAGATTTTCCTCCTCAACCCCACCATTTTCTGTACTGACTCATCCTGTCTCCAAGTTATCTTCTCTCCTGTACACACATGGTCTATTTCTGTCATAAGCTGCTGTCTGCACACCCTGGCAATACCTACAATCTCCCTGTGCATAAACAATCCTTCTATTCTCCCCTGATTGTTCTCTCCAAGGAGTGTACCTACCTCAGTGACCATGTACTTTATGAAACTTGATATCCTTTTCTAAGGACTGATCCCTCCTGATAACATGTCCAAAGTAAGTGAGATGAAGTCTGGTCATACTCGCTTGAGAAGTATGCACTGGGATGGTCCTTGAGAATGCGGGGCAGCAGGAGGGAAGAGAACCAGGACCAGAGGAGACAGGTGTGGAACTTTGAAGGAGAATAAGGCTGTGATACCTGCAAGACTAATTGATGCAAAAGCATAGAATAACCTGCAAGTCTGTGACATCTACAAGTCTAATTGATGCAGCCAAGTAGGATAACCTGCAAGCAAGTCTGTGACACCTACGTTTCTAATTGATGCAGCGGCTTAGGATAATCTGCAAGTCTGGGATCTGTGTTTATGCTCTTGTTCCCCACATCAAGCTCCCCAGGTGTGTGGCCTCCCTACAGAGTCACCACTCCCAGACATGCCTTCTCAGAACATTTCCTTCCCAGGATGTTCAAGTGCAGCTGTGCACCTGCTCCAAAGCCTCTCATTTACCTGATTTTGAGACACAAGTGGGAGATGTATTTCAGGTGGGACTTCCAGATGAGGCAGATGATGCAAATCTCAGGTATGAAGGAGGCCCATGTGACCATCATAGGATAGTGCCACAACCTCCAGTCCATGCCATTGTACTTGTGTAGTAGTTTGCTCAAGAAAGAAGAATTTTAAAAATCACTGAAGAATTGATACATTTGCATTATAGTGTTGGCAAAGAATATTGAAAATATCACAGACCATCATAAGAATGAACAAATCTGTCTTAGAAGAAATACATCCAAGATCTTCCTTAGAAGTGAATATGGCCAGACTTCATCTCACTTATTTTGGGCATGTTATCAGGAGGGATCAGTCCCTAGAAAAGGATATCATGCTTCATAAAGTAGATGGTCACTGAGGTAGATACACTTCTTGGATAGAACAATCAGGGGAGAATAAAAGGGCTGTTTATGCACAGGGAGACAGCTCAGGGGGCAAGGGTGCATGGAGGGATGGACACAGGGAAGAGATAACTATCGGGAGGAAGTGGGAGGGGAGCTGTTGCATTGTGGTGAATTGTGGTCAATGTCATGAAACAAAGTGTATGTGAACTGCTGTATGGAAAGTGAATTTGCTCTGTGAATTTTCACCCAAATCATAATAAAATAAAAAGTAGATAATCAGCAAAAAAGATGGATTGACACACCAAGGTGGATTTACATAGTGGCTGCAACCATGAGCCCAAGCATGGCAACAAAGACACCTGACAACAATGTGATTTTAGACTATATGGATGGCTGTTAGTCAGTCTCTTTGACTGTCTGAAGGTCCATTTAGACAAATTTGACGGAGTGAGTAAAGTATTTCCAGTCCTGTTTTGTATTTTTTTAATCCATTCTTATTCTAACTTTTTAGATGTTATAAAAAAATCACCCAAATAATTTCAAAATGAAATTAATTTCAAATCTACTTGTAAAATAAATAACAGTTATGGAACATTTTTCTGGGCAGCAAAGAGAAAATCAAACATTTTAATGTAATATATCTAGAAATATATATTCATACACCCATCTTTGAGGCTAGTTGATTGAAATTTATGATCATTTCTTTATTTGTTACAAACAAACTATTCAGAGGAATGGGAGGGCAGTGATGGTTACGTAAAATTCTCATCTTTCATGAGAGAGAACCAGTTTAATTCCCAGCCAATCTGTCATTGGAGGCATGCATGTTGTTATGTTAACAGGTTTCAGCAGAGCTTCCAGACTAAGACAGACTAGGAAGAAAAACCTGGATATCTACATCCAAAAATCAGCCAATGCAAACCCTATGGTTCACAATTGTCAGAATTGTAAATGATCATGGGGATGGTGCAGGACTAGTCAACATTTGTTTCATTGGACATGGAGTCACCATGAGTCAGGGCCAATCACAGCAGCTAACAAGCACAGAGATGTGGAAAATAAGAATCAGCCACTTCAATAATTAGTGACATTTTCTGAACATCTACTGTATGAGAGTTTTCCAAAGTGTATCCAGTGAAACACTTGTTTTTAAGCTTGCATTCTGTGAAGTAATTCTTGGGGCACTTTGGGACAATTAGAATCTTTCTGTAGTAACTGGCTCTGGAGACAGTGTTCCACAAAATGTCAATATGTAGTTTAAAAAAAAAAAATGTTTACAGACAATTCTTTCAGAGAATGACAGGTTAAATGAAGAGAACTGGACTTACCATACAATCCATGGCCAACTCACATCCCTCACCACATCAATGACAAGAATCTAAGGATAACTACAGAGTGGCTGAGAGCAGAATCCCACATTATCCAAACCAACTGGTAATACAAATGTGTATGATTGGCTTTGGAATGAGATATACAAATGTACTAAAACTCTATGGCACATTCATTCTCTTTCTCCTCCTCCTTCTCTTTTCCTCTTTCTTTGTGTCCTAGTTATTAATCCCAATAACTTGTCATTGTGGGTTGCCTGTCTTTTCCAACTGAACAACTATTTAGACCTTGTTTTTGTGGTGCCTGTAGATAAACCAAAAGAGAAATGCTTTACACACAGAAAAGAAAGTCATCTTTCCTTCTCTTTTTCAAAATGGAACATATTTGATTGTTCCAAAATGGAATAGTGAGACATAAATTTAAATTGGTTATGTTGTTGTTGTTGTTGTTATGTGCCGTCGAGTCGGCCCCAACTCATAGGGGTTAAAAAAATTAAAAGAAAGCTGATTTTTTCACATTCAATTTTAGGAAAAGATTTTTATGCATGTGTGTGTGTGCATATGTGTGTGTATGTGTGCACGTGCACACATAATGCATCAAGATGATCCCAAGCATTCTGACAAAATCTAACATGGTTCCCCCAGTTAACTGAGTGTCTCTCAAATCCCATATTATTCCATGAAGCATCTTTCTCTATCTGATGCAAAATTATCAATTGTCATGTGGATTAATCCCATAAATTTCCTGTATGTACCACATGCCCAACAAGTGTAGTTTCTGTTGTTGTTGTTGTTTTTATGTGTCGTCAAGTTGGCCTGACTCATAGCAACCCTTCCTTGGGTTTCCAAGGTGATATCACTATGGAAGTAGATTGTCCCATCTTCTTTCCAAGGAGTGGCTGGTGGGTTGGAACCACCAGCCTTCTGGTTAACAGTCAAGTGCCTTAGGCACTATGCTACCACAGCTCCCGTAGTTTCTGTAGCAGTGTCAAAAAATGTAGAAGACACAGTCCTTGGCCTCAAGGAATTTGTCTCTAGCTGGTGCTGGCAAGTTTCTTTCCACAAACAGGCTAGCAGAAGAAGAAACAGGTAGGAGGGCAGAATTACTTTGTTTTGCCATTGTCCTGAAGTCAGTGGATCACCAATTAATTTCTCTCTGGCATATGATGCTCAAAGTTAGAAGTATCAGATATTCTTTTTGAATATAATAGACACATATTTTCCATTCTTATGTTAATTTTTGTTCCCCTTTCTGTGTGCAAAATTATATCATATATTATTATTTCAAAGAATGTCAGTAAAGAACAGGATAGGTTTTTCAGAAAGGGTTTTATCTATTTCTGCAGTTAGCCTCACTGGCTCCCCAGCCCCACCTCCTTTGTTTAGTACCAGGCACTAAGGTAATGTCAGGGTTTTAAAGGTTACTTCATGCTTTGGAAGACAGCCATAGAATGTGAAAAGCAAAAAGTGGTAGATGAACAATGCAGGGCCAGACCATGCTGAAGCTGATACAGCTTTCTGGTGGGGAAATTTGCCTGAACTGATTGCCATATATTCTAAGGCTGTAGTACTGAGCAAGGGCTGCTATGAGAAATGCCTTGTGTTTTCTTCAGGTCATCATCCATTGATTTACTCAACATAAAACATACTGTAAATAATTCTGTATGCCAGAGCATATAGGAAAGAGGTGAATGGGCAAGAAGGAAGGAAGGATGAAGCTCAATGCAAAATACTAGTACTAAATATGAAACATTAGAAGTTTTAAAATAGGAAAAAAAAATTCAGGCCCACTCCCAAACAGAAACAAGGAAGCACTTTAGAAACCACATCACATGAAGATATAATGAGAACATTTGTTACAACAAAAAAGTTAGAAGAAGAAAGAAAAGTAACTAAACCTCCATGAACAGGGGATTTGTTGAATGAAACATAGTACATATGAAAAATTCAGCCATTAAAAGGAACAAATACAGTTCAATGTAGAGTGGTATGGAAAGATACCTAAAATAGTATTATGAACCAAAAAAATAAGATGTGGACTAAAATGATCTTTTTAAAAATATATATATAGATTTAAACCTATGCTTTCAAATGCAATGAAAACTTAATATTTTGAAATATTAAAACTGCTTAAAAATAGGTATTTAATAAATCATATCACAAAGAAACTTAGCCCAAACACTACTCTCATGCTACCAGTGGGCATCCTAGGAGTAGCAGGAGTAGCAGATCCTCTGAAATTTGGGGGTTAGGGAGGTAATGTTTCTGATTCTGACCTCACATTGCTTTGCTCTGTGGTCTTAAACCACTTACCCTCTCTATCACCTCTAACAAAATAAGAATTATATAGGGTCAAGAAATCAGATGTCATATTGCACTGGGAAAATCTGCTGCAAAAATCTCTTTAAAGTGCTGAAGAACAAAGATGTCACCTTGAAGACTAAGGGCTTCCTAACCCAAGCCATGGTATTTTCAATCATTGATATCACATGCAAGTAAAATCTTACTGAAGATAATTCAAAAACAGTTGCAGCAGTATATTGACAGAGGACATCCAGAAATGCAAGTTGGATTCAGAAGGGAACATGGAGTGAGGGATATCATAACTGATGTCAGATAGATCTTGGCTCAAAGCAAAGAATACCAGAAAGATGTTTACTTGTGTTTTATTGACCATGCAAAGGCATTTGATTGTATGGATCATAACAAATTGTGGATAATATCGAGAAGAAGGGAATTCCAGAACACTTGATTGTACTCATGAGGAATCTGTACATAGACCAAGAGGCTGTCATTCAAACAGAACAAGGGGACACTGCATGGTTCAAAATCAGGAAGGGAGTGCATCAGGGTTGGATCCTTTCACCATATTTGTTCAATCTGTATGCTGAGCAAATAATCTGAGAAGCTGGACTATATGAAGAAGAACGTGGCATCAAGATTGGAGGATGGCTCATTAACAACCTGATATGCAGATGACACAACTTTGCTTGATGAAAGTGAGGATGATTTGGAGAACTTTGCTGATGAAGATTAAAGACTATAGTGTGCAGTATGGATTACACCTCAATATAAAGAAAACAAAAATCCTCACAAGTGGAACAATAAGCAGCATTACAATAAATGAAGAAAAAGTTGAAGTTGTCAAAGACTTCATATTGCTTGGTTCTACAATCAACATTAATGGAAGCAGCAGTCAAGACGTAAAAAGATGTATTGCATTGGGCAAATCTGTTGCAAAAGACCTCTTTTTAAGTGCTGAAGAGCAAAGATGTCTCCTTGAAGACTAACATGCATCTAACCCAAGCCATGGTATTTTCAATCACCCCATATGCATGTGAGAGTTGAACAATGAATAAGGAAGACCGAAAAAGAATTGATGCTTTTGAGTTGTTGTGTGGCAAAGAATGCTGAAAGTATTGCAGACTGCTAAAAGAACTAACAAATCTGTCTTGGAATAAGTGCAGCTGGACTGCTCCTTGGAAGTGAGAATGGCCAGACTTTGTCTCACCTACTTTGGTCATGTTTTCAGGAGAGACCATTATCTGGAGAAGGATATAATGCTTGATAAAGTGGAGGGTCAATGAAAAAGGGGAAATCCCTGTATGAAATGGATTGACATAGTGGCTGCAGCAATGTCAATATAGTAGGGATTGTGAGATTGGCACAGGACTGGGCAGTGTTTCGTTCTGTTGTACATAAGGTCTCTTTGAGTCAGAGATGACTTGATGGCACAAAACAACAACAACCCCCTGCCTAGACATACCTGATCATTTAGTCTGTCCACTGATCTATCTACTCATAGATCAATGCTTGCCATCACTGACAACACACTATTGTGCATATGAAAGGGTTCATCTTTGTTGTTTGTACCTCCCATGTACTATGTCTTCCTCTTCCTCAGTGCCACCATGTTGATCAGTCACATTTGGTATATTGCCCTTCTCTTCACCCAAATCAATATTTGTCTCTACCTATCTAACAGTGTTTCCTCCCCTCCCCACAACTCCTGGAAACCAACAAAGAAAGTTTCCTTCCATATATAAACCTTTCCTGTCTTTTTACAATAATTAACTAATACAATATTTGTCCTTCTATGATTCTATGATTGGGAGCTCTGGTAGCATAGTGGCTAAGGCACTTGGCTGCTAACCAGAAGGCTGGTGGTTCAAACCCACCAGCCACTCCTCGGAAGGAAGGTTGGGCATTCCTACTTCCGTAGTGATACTGCCTCGGAAACCCAAGGAGGGGTCGCTATGAGTCGGAGCCGACTCGATGGCAAACAACAACAACAACAAATGATTGACTTATTTCACTCAGCATAATGTCCTCCAAGTTATGGTACATACACACAGTGGAATACTATGAAACACTAAAGAATAACACCGGTTTTGTAGATTCTGCATTATTCTTTAGTGTTTCATAGTATTCCATTGTGTGTATGTACCATAGTTTGCTTATTCATTCTTCTGTTGATGGGCACCTAGGTTGTTTCCATCTTTTTGCTATTATAAATAGTGCTGCAATGAACATGGGTGTACATACATCTGTTCTTGTCCTGCCTCTCACTTCTTTAGGCTATATGCCTAGTAATGGGACTGCTGGGTCAAATGGTATTTCTAACTCCAATTTTTTAAGGAATCGTCATACTGCTTTATACAGTGGTTGTATGTATAGCAGGTTTTGAGATCTGGGAGTGTGAGACCTCCTATTTTTTTCTTCTTCAGTAGTGCTTTGCTTATCCGAGGTCTCTTTCCTTTCTGTATAAAATAAGTGATTAGTTTTTCTGTTTTTGAAGAATGTTGATGGAATCTGGATTGGGATTGCATTGAATATATAGATTGTTTTGAGTCATACTGGCATTTTCACAATGTTCAATTTTCCTATGCATGAGCATGGTATGTTCTTCCATTTATGTAGATCTCATAGTTTCTTGAAGTGGTGTTTTATTGTTTTCTTTGTATAGGTCTTTTGTGTTCCTTGTAAGATTTATTGCCAAATATTTTATCGTATTGGTAGCTATTATAAATGGTATTGATTTCCTTATTTCCATTTCAACAATCTATTTGTTGGTGTAGAGGAATCCAACTGATTTTTGTATGTTGATCTTGTATCCTGCCATTATGTTAAATCTTTCAATAAGTTCCAGTAGTTTTCTTGCTGAGTCTTTTGGGTTTTCTATGTATAGGGTAATACCATCTGCAAATAAGGATAGTTTTACCTCTTCCTTACCAGTCTGGGTGTCTTTGATTTCCTTTTCTTGCTTTATTGCTCTGTCTAGGACTTCCAATACAATGTTGAATAGAAGTGGAGATAAAGGGTATCCTTGACTGGTTCCTATTCTCAGGGGAAATGGTTTCAGTCTCTCCATTGAGAATAATGTTAGCTGTTGGTTTTGCAAATATACCCTTTATTATGTTGAGGAATTTCCCTTCTATTCCTATTTTTCTGAGAGTTTTTATCAGGAATGGGTGTTGGATTTTGTGAAATACCTTTCCTACATCTATTGATATAGGAGCTCTGGTAGCATAGTGCCTAAGGCACTTGACTGCTCACCAGAAGGCTGGTGGTTCAATCCTACTTCCGTAGTGATACTGCCTCGGAAACCCAAGGAGGGGTCACTAAGAGTCGGGGCTGACTCAACGGCAAACAACAACAACAACATCTATTGATATGATCATGTGATTTTTTCCTTTATTTTACTTATGTGATGGATTATGTTGATTGATTTTTTCTAATGTTGAACCATCCTTGCATACCTGGTATGAATCCCACTTGGTCAGGATGTATTATTTTTTGGATATGTTGTTTGAGTCTATTGGCTAGGATTTTGTTGAAGATTTTTGCATCTGTATTCATGAGGGAGATTCGTCTGTAATTTTCCTTTCTAGTGGTGTCTTTGCCTGGGTCTGATATCAAGGTTTTATTTATTGAGGCTTGCTTTGTGGCCTAACATATGGTCCATCCTGGAGAAAGTTCCATGTGTGCTGGAAAAGAATGTATATTGTGTTGTTGTTGGGTAGAGTGCTCTGTAGATGTCTGTAAGGTCAAGTTGGTGGACCATATTGTTCAGTTCTTCATCTTTGTTGAGTTTCTTTCCAATTGTTCTATCTCTTATTGAAAGTGGTATATTAAAGTCTCCTACTATTGCTGTGGAGTCATCTATTTGTCTTTTCAATTTTTTTAAAGTCTGACTTATGTATTTTGGGGCTCTTTCATTGGGTGCATAGATATTTGTTATGGTTATGTCCCCTTGTTCAATTCATTCTTTTATCATTACACAATGTCCTTCCTTGTCTCTTATGGCCATTTTTGTCTTAAAGTATTTTATCACAAATTAATACTCCCACTCATCTCTTTTTGGTTACCATTTGCTTGATATATCTTTCTCCAACCTTGATTTTTAGTCTTTTCTTTTTTTTTTTTTTTTTTTTTTTGTCTTTATATCTAAAGTAAATCCCTTTTAGGCAACATATGGATGGGTCATATTTTCTCAATCAGTCTGCAACTCTCCATCTCTGGAATAGTGTAGTTAATCCATTGCCATTCAATGTAATTATCCACAAGTATGAATTTATTGATGTCATTTTGTTATGTGTTCCTTCATGGTGTTATTGATTTCTTTGTTCCATGTAGTTCTCTGTGCTGAGCTCATTTTGTTTATGAAACATGTTATCTCTTTCATTGCTATTGTTTTAGTATTTGCTAAATATTTGTACTTGTCCTCTTTTCTATTTTGATATGAAGTTTTATTATTTTTCTTTTATGTTACCATGTGATTTATTATTTTCTTCCCAAGTTTAAAACAATCTGTTCTATCTCCCAATTGTCTTGACTTCCTCACCATTTACAAGTTCTGTAACTACATTATTCATTCCCTCTGTTTGGTTTGTAGTTGCCCTCATTTACCAAGTAATATCTCTGGTTCCCTGTTTACAGTCTTGTAAGCTTATTTTACTTTGGATACTTCTATAACTGGGTTATATTATCATGTGTGTTAATCATCAGTTGTTCTTTGCTTTTGTTGGTTCTCTGTCCAAAGGACTCCCTTTAGCATCTTTTGTAAGGTTAGTCTAGTTTTAACAAATTCCCTTAATGTCTGCTTATCTGGAAATCTCCTAATCTCACCCTCATATTTGAGGGACAATTTTCCTGAGTATAAAATTCTTGGTTGGAGATTTTTTTTTTTTTCCTTTCAGTGTTTTTTATATATACTATCCCATTGTCTTCTTGCCTACATGGTTTCTGCTGAAAAATCAGAGCATAGGGTTATTGGTTGCATTTTATAGGTAACTTTTCATTTTTCCCATGCTGCTTTCAGGATTCTTTCTTTGTGTTTTGTTTGGTGAGCTTGATTATGATATGTTTTGGTGATTTTCTTTTGGGGTCTCTCCTGTTTGGGATTCAATGAACTTCTTGATGTATATAGTCTCATCTTTCCTCATATTAGGGAAATTCTCTTCCAACAAATCTTTGATAACTTTCTCTGTTGTTTTATCTGTCTCTTCCTGTTCTGGAATTCCAATTACACATAAGTTATTCCTCTTGATAGTATCCCACATGAATCCTAGGCTTTCTACATTTTGTTTTGATCTTTTGTCTGATCGATCCCTTAACAAAGTTGTATTGAAGTATTTGTCTTCAATCTCATTAATTGTATCTTCCATTGATTCAATTCTACTCCTTTGCCTATTCAATGTGTTATCTATTTCTAAAATCTTAGTATTAATCTTCTAGATTTCTATTGTTTTTGTATCATATCTAATTTTTTGTTTATTTTGTCAATTTGTTCTTGTATTATTTTCCTAAATTGTTCTAGAGTTTTGTCTGTGTTTTCCTTAATTTTGTCAGTGTTTTCTTTGATCTTATCAGTGTTTTCCTTGATTTGTCTCTCAATCAGTTGTAGGTATCCAAATATTATTCTTTTGAATTCCTTATCAGGGAGTTCCAATGCTGCTTATTCTTCAGGGATGTTTTCTTGTTTTGCATCCTGGTCCCTTTTTTCTACTACTTTATCTTGTCTTTTTGTATGGCCTATGTTGGTCTGTTGTCTCTGAGACATTATGGTGGTGTTGTATTTATTTTTAATGTGGGAAAGAGAATGAGAGTGTGTGCACAGATCTCTGTTAGTGTTTGGTAAGGAGCAGTTGAGGGTGTATAGAGCTGGTATTGGCTGCTGTCTATCATTGGTCAGTTGGTGCAAAAGCAAGTGGTGGCCTTTATTAGTAGTTGGGGCTGCAGGAGGCACAGGTATTGTTGGGCTGTGTTGGACTTGTTGTCTTCCACTCAGTTAGACAATAATAATAAAATAAATAAAACTACCAAAAAAAAATATAAGCAAGAGAATAAAAAATTCAATCTGCATAAACAGGAACAGTTGCCAAAAAAAAATAAAGAAATGCAATAAATGAGAAGAAAATTTTTCAAAATATATTTTTAAAAGATAAAGATAATAAGAAAAAGAGAGAGTGTAAAAAGGTACAATATCCAGGGAAGGAGGAATGAGAGAAAAAATCAAGAGTAAAAGAATAGTTAAGAAAAAATGGGAAAACTGAAAAAGGAATACCAAGTCTTCTCATGATCAAATTGCTAAAACCAGTAATTAAAAAAAAAAAAAAAAAAAAAACAGGAATGGGAAAGAGAGAAGAAAAAAAAAAGAAGAAGAAGAAAGGAAGAATATAAAAACAATAATTTAAAAGAAACAATCAAAAACAAAACTGGGTGGCAAGGCACAGACCACAGGCTGAGTCAGAGCACAGACTGGGATGGAATTCCTGTTGGTCAAGAAGGTGAGTGAAGGAAGGGGATTGCTACACCTCTGTTCACCACAAGTGTGTGGCATATAAGAGTAACAAGGGGAATATCACATCTTTAGAGTTGTCAGCCTGCAGTGCAGCTGCCTGTGCTGTCTTTAGGAAGCAGAGCCCACTCCTATGTTGCAGTCCAGTTAATAACACACTTGGATATATTTAAAATGGTTGCACCCACTGCTTGCAAATATTCAAAATGTCTGCACCCTCAGGACAGTGCTTGGCAATCAACAGGTCCATCTATCCCCTTCCTTACTGTTCTCCCTTCTGGTCATCAGGCATCAATGCAGCCCTTGCCAATGCAATTCTTAGTGAGCAGACTGATTCTTAGGTTACTACCAGGAAATAGTCAAAATGGCTGTGTCCTCAGGTCAGCTGGCAGCCCACAGCTCTGTTTGTCTCCTTACTCAGTTTTCATCCAAGTTCTTCTCCTACTTTGTATTTAATCTACTTCTTTTATGCTTCCCTTCAAAACTGTATCAGTTTCAATTGGTTTCTTGTTGCTTTGTTGCAGAGGTCTGTTTTGCTTGTCTGCCTATCCTGCCATCTTGCTGGAACTCTTTTGAGGATAAGCATTCTTAAAAAGCAATGACTAGCTATTGTTGAGTCAACTCTGATTCATGGTTGTCCATTTGTGTCAGAGTAGAACTTTTCTCCATAAGATTGTCAATGGCTGAACTTTTCCAAAGCAGATTGCTAGGCCTTTCTTCTGAGGTGCTGTTCTGGATACCTAGTGCCACTCTGACAAGAATATATCACAAATGGGATGGCCTTAACAAACAGGTGTTTATTCTTACAATTTAGAGGCTTTAAGTCCAAGTTCAAAGTGCCAGCCTCTAGGGGCTGGTGAAAGCCCCTCAACCTTGGGGTCCAGCTCTGCCTCCTGCTCCCAGTCCACTAGAGCTAGAGGTGTTTCTTCACTCAGACAGCTGCTGGCTGCTGAGGCTGAGAAGCCCCAAGGTTGACAAGTAAAAAGTCACAGTCCCGATGTTACCAAACCACACAGCAGGCCATTAACTTAAGTCCATTATAATCCCAAGGTCGGCAGAGCATAGCAGGCTGCTGAGCAATGACAAGGCTACATGCGCTGTCCAAGGGTCCCATAAGCTAGAGACCATTCCCAAGGCTTCTCCTTATATCCAGATAGCAGACCACATCCCAAAGACAGCTACTCAACTGCTTGTGGTAGATCCCATCATGGAGTTGATTGCCAGTTTCATCATGGGGAATAACTACCACCAGCTGCCCAGCCACTCAACCAGGCCCAGCCAAGTTGACACACAAACACAACTACCACAGGTGCCTCTAGGTGGACTCAAACCTCCAAACTTTTGGTTAATAAGTAAGTGCATTAACTATTTGTACCACCCCAGGACCCAAGCATTCTTTTGTACTGGAATATAGGAATTAATAAGAGTGACATAACCTCTGCCCATGGAGCTTATAATGTAAAAGTGAAAAGGAATTTTTATATATTCATTCATGCAACCAATTTGTTTCAGTGCCTATTATCACCTAAGTGCTACTCCAGGTTCTTACATTCTAGTGGGAGGAGAGAGCAAGCAATTGTTAAATATAAAGGGCTATATGGCGGTTCAAACCCACCAGCCATTCCTCGGAAGGAAGGTTGGGCAATCCTACTTCCGTAGTGATAACTGCCTCGGAAACCCAAGGAGGGGTCACTAGGAGTCGGGGCTGACTCGATGGCAAATAACAACAACAACAACAACATATGGAGGTGGGAATTGACTGTAGATTTGAATTAAGTGAGGTTGGTGGCCAGAAGAACAGCCTTTTAGGCAGAAAGAAGAATTAGTGCAAAGATCTTGAGGCAAGACTGTTTAGTCTATTTTAGGAAAAGAGAGGAGGCCAGTATGGCTTTATCTAAGGGAGTGAGCAGATGGAAGTGGGAGTTGAAGTCAATGCAATAGTGAGAGATTCAACCATACAGGCCACATAGTTATGACAAGCATGGGAGGTATTGTGAGATGGTGCACCTAGTAGAGCTCCTAGTGGAATCTCAACTTCTGGCTTAGAAGAACTACTTCTAAGGATAAATGAATAAAACTCATTTATAAGCCTCTCTATTCGTTTTTGTAAAAATATTTATCTGGTTATTATTGATGGTCTGGTGACATAGTGTGTAAGGCATTTGACTGCTAACCAGAAGGCTGGTGGTTCAAACCCACCAAGACACTCCTTGGAACAAAGTTTGGACAATCTACTTCTGCAGTGATACCACCTCAGAAACCCAAGGAGGGGTCACTATGAGTCAGATCCAACTAGATGGCAGTGAGCTTGGTTTGGGTTTTGGTGGCATAATGGATAAGGCAGACTTGACTGTTAAGCAGAAGGTCAGCAGTTCAACACCACAACTCAAAAGCATCCACTCTTTTGCAGTCTTCCTTATTCATTGTCCAACTCTCACATGCCTATGAGGTGATTGAAAATACCATGGCTTGGGTTAGGTGCATCTTAATCTACAAGGAGACATCTTTGCTCTTCAGCACTTGAAAGAGGTCATTTGCAACAGATTTGCCCAATGCAATACATCTTTTTATGTCTTGACTGCTGCTTCCTTCGGCGTTGATTGTAGAACCAAGCAATATGAAGTCTTTGACAACTTCAATCTTTTCTTCATTTATCGTGATGCTGCTTATTGGTCCACTTGTGAGGATTTTTGTTTTCTTTATATTGAGGTGTAATCCATACTGCACACTGTAGTCGTTAATCTTTATCAGCAAATACTACAAGTCATCCTCACTTTCAGCAAGCAAAGTTGTGCCATCTGTGTATCTCAGGTTGTTAATGACTCTCCTCCAATCTTGATGCCACATTCTTCTTCATATAGTCCAGCTTCTCAGATTATTTGCTCAGCATACAGATTGAACAAATATGGTGAAAGGATCCAACCCTGATGCACTCCCTTCCTGATTTTAAACCATGCAGTGTCCCCTTATTCCATTCATAAGACAGCCTCCTGGTCTATGTACAAATTCCTCATGAGTATAATCAAGTGTTCTGTAATTCCTATTCTTCTCAATATTATCCACAATTTGTTATGATCCACACAATCAAATGCCTTTGCATGGTCAATAAAACACAAGTAAACATCTTTCTTGTATTCTTTGCTTTGAGCCAAGATCTATCTGAGATCAGTTATGATATCCCTCCCTCCACATCCCCTTCTGAATCCAACTTGCATTTCTGGACGTCCTCTGTCAATATACTGCTGCAACCCTTTTTGAATTATCTTCATTAAGATTTTACTTGCATGTGATGTCAATGACACTGTTCGATAATTTCCACATTCTGTGGAATCATCTCTCTTTGGAATGGGCCAACAGTCAGTTGGCCAGGTTGCCGTCTTCCAAATCTCTTAGCATAGCAGACAGAGTGTCTCCATGCATTAGTTTGTTGAAACATCTCAATAGGTATTCCATAAATTCCAGGAGCCTTGTTTTTCACCAATTCCTTCAATGTGGCTTTGACTTCTTCGTCTATTACCATTGGTTCTTGATCATATGCAACCTCCTGAGATGGATGATCATCTACCAATTCTTTTTGTTATAGTGATTCTGTGTGTTCCATCCATCTTCTTTTGATGTTTCCTGCATCATTCAACTAATTGTCCATGGAATCTTTCAATATTGCAATTCAAGGCTCAAATTTTTTGTTCAGTCTTTCAGCTTGCGAAATGTTGAGTGTATTCTTCCCTTTCGGTTTTCTAACTCCAGGTCTTTTCACTTTTCATTATAATAATTAACTTTGTCTTCTTGAGCTGCTTTTTGAAATGTTTTGTTCAGTTTTTTTTTATCCTGTCAATCCTTCCATTTGCTTTAGCTACTCTCCATTCAACGGCAATTTTCAGAGTCTCTTCTGACATCCATTTTGGTCTTTTCTTCCTTTTCTGTCTTTTTAAAGACCTGTTGCTTTTTTCACAGATGATGTTCTTGATGTCATCCCACAATTCCTCTGGTGTTCAGTCATTGGTGTTCAATGCATCAAATCTACTCTTTAGATGGTCTCTAAATCCAGGAGGGATATAATCAAGGTCATATTTTGGCTCTCATGGACTTCTTTTAACTATCTTCAGCTTCAACTTGAACTTGCCTATGAGCAGCTGATGGTCTGTTCCACAATCTGTTCCTGGTCTTGTTTTGGCTGAAGATATGGAGCTTCTTATTGCCTTTTGCCACAGGTGTAGTCAATCTGTTTCCTGCATACTCTGTCTGGTGAATTCCACATGTATAGCTGCCATTTGTGTTGTTTGAAAAAGGTATTTGCAATAAGTAAGTTGTTGAACTTGCAAAATTCTATCCTGTGACCTCCAGCATTATTTCTAACACCAAGGCTTTATTTTCCAATTATCAGTGATTCTTCTTTGTTTCCAACTGCTGCATTCCAATCACAAGTGATAAGTAAGACAGCTTGACTGTAAGTTTGGTCAATTTCAGACTGTAGAAGCTGGTAAAAACCTTCAATTTCCTCATCTTTGGCTTTGGTGATTGGTGCATAATTTTTTATGTATTAACTGGTCTTCCTCGTAGGCATATGGATATCAACCTATCACTGGCTGCATTGTACTTCAAGATAGATGTTGATACATTCTTTGTGACGATGAATGTCTTGCCATTCTTCTTCAATTTGTCACACGTGGTTTAATAGAGCATATGATCGTCTGATTCAAAATGGCCAAAACCAGTCCATTTCAGCTCACTGATGCCTAGGATGTCACTCTTTATGCATTCCATTTCATTTTTTATAACTTCCAATTTTCCTAGATGAATACTTTGTACATTTCATGTTCTGATTATTAATGCATGTTTGCAGCTATTTCTTTTCATCTTGAGACATAACACATCAGCAAATGGAGGTCTCAAAAGCTTTACTCTATCCACATAATTAAGGTTGGCTCTACTTTGAGGAGGCAGTGCTTCTCCAGTTGTATTTTAAGTGCCTTCTGATTTGAAGGGCTCATCTTCCAGCACTATATATCACACAATGTTTGAAGGCTATTCATAAAGTTTTCCAGTAATATATCAGATGGTGTTTCACTGCTATTCATAAGGTTTTCACTGGCCAATTCTTTGAGAAGTGGATGGCCTCTTTCTTCTTCTAAGTCTGTCTTAGTCTGGATACTCCACTGAAACCTGTCCACTATGGGTAACACTGGTGGCATTTGAAACATGGTGGCATAGCCTCTAGCCTCACAGCAACACTTAAGCCACAATCATACAACAAACTGACAGGCAAGATTGTCTCCCGTATCTGTTCAAAATGGCTCCACTCATTTCCTGGTCTCCCATGCATTGCTCACTTGCCCAGCCTTCCCCCAAGGTGCCACACACACACACACACACACCAAAAATATCCTCCTTCTGCTGGTCCCAGGCTGGCTTACCACAGCCTTGCCCCCAGCTGTGAGTAGTGAGCCCATAACCACGTATAGGGTTAGCAGATAATGTTTGTACATGTGTAATTGTGTGTGTTGTAAGAGTGTCCAGGTGTATAGTAGAGCTGACAAGGGGCAAAGTTGTGGTGGCTTCTTGGCCATAACCAGCTACCCTGAGGGGTTGAGTAGTTGGAACTTTGCGCTCAGGAACATGGTCACAGGGGACATCCAGCTCAATTGGCATAACATACTACACAAAAACATTGTTCTATATCATGCTTTGGTGAGTAACAACTGGGATCTTAAAAGCTTGCAAGTGGCCATCTAGATGCCACAATGTGTCTCTCCTCTTCCAGAGCAAAGAATAATGAAGAAAAGCAAAGACGTATGGAAATAATTAGTCCAAGGGACTTTTAGATCATGCAATCCTCAGCCTATATGACTATGACACTAGAAGAATTAGATGGTGCCCAGCTACCACTGTCAACCACTAGGAGGGGGATCGGTGCAGGGGATCCTGGATTGAGTGGGAAAACAATGTGGAACAAAAATCAAAATCATAATAAAAAGACCAGGTTTGTATGTCTGATAAAGCCTGGTAAGACCCCTGAGACTATGGCCAGTAGCCACCCTTCAGGTCTGGAATTGAAATCACTCCTGTGGTTTCCACCCAAACAATGGACAGGCAAATGGGGTCAACATTTACATTAAGTAGATACACTACTCAGAGTATTCAATCATGGAAGAACAGAAGAGCAGTGTTTTCACAGGCAAACATCTTGGGGGTACGGAGTTTGTGGGAGGGAAGAACACAAGGAAGACAAATCTACAGGGAGGAAGTGGGAAGAGAGTTGTTACACTGTGGGGAATGGCAGTCAATGTCATGAGACAAAATGTGTATGAACTGCTGTATGGAAAATGAATTTTCTCTCTTACTTTCACCCAAATCACAATAAATAATAATAATAATAATAAAGAATGGGGGGCAGGGAACCACTATACAGCCACAGTTGTCAAAACAGCCTGGTATCTGTACAATGACAGACACATAGACCAGAGGAACAGAATTGAGAATCCAGAAATTGATCCATTGACCTATGGTCAATTGATCTTTGACAAAGAGCTGAAATCCACTCAATGGGAAAGAGATAGTGTCTTTCATAAATTGTGCTGGTAAAACTGGATATGCATTTGCAAAAAACTGAAACAAAATCTATACCTCACACCATACACAAAAACTAACTCCAGATAGATCAAAGACTTAAATGTAAAACCTAAAACTATAAAGTTCATCAAAGAAAAAATAGGGTCAAACTTACGGGCCTTAATTCATAGCATAAATAGACTGTCAAGCATAACCCAAAATGCACAAACAGCAGAAGATAAACTAGATGACTGGGACATTCAAAAAATTAAATCCTTATATGCATCAAAAGACATCTCCACAAATTAGAAATCAACAATAGGAAGGCCAATGGAAAAAGAGCAAACACATGGAAACTGAACAACACCCTCCTTAAGAAATATGGGGTAAGAGAAGAAATAAAAAATGAAATTAAAAAGTCCTTGAATCAAACAAGAATGAAAGCACAACATACCAAAATCTTTGGGACACAGCAAATGCAGTTATCGGAGGCCAATTTATAGCAATAAATACACACATCAAAAAAGAAGAAAGAGCCAAAATCAGCACTTTAAACCAACATCTCCAACTATTAGAAAAAGAACAGCAAGAAAAGCCTGCTGTCATCAGAAGAGAGGAAATAATAAAGGTTCAAGCAGAAATCAATGAAACAGAAAATAGAAAGACAAAAGAAAAAAATCAACAAGAATAGACATTGTTTTTTTGAAAAAATTAATAAAATGGACAAACCACTGGCAAATTTAACAAAGGAAAAGAGGGAGAGAATACAAATAACATGAATAAGAAATGAAATGGGTGACATCACAACAGAACCTACAGAAATAAAAAGAATAATACCAGGATACTATTAAGAACTGCACTCTCAAATTTGAAAATCTGGAAGAAATGGATAGATTTCTAGAAACACACTACTTGCCTAAACCAACACAGACTGAGGTGGAAGAGTTGAACAGGTCCATCACAAAAGAAGAAATTGAACAGGTCATCAAAAAATTACCAACTAAAAAAAGTCCTGGCCCAGACAGTTTCACCAGAGAATTCTACCAAATGTTCAGAGAAGAACTGACACCAATCCTACTCAAATTATTCTAAAACATAGAAAATGATGGATCCTCCCTAATTCCTTTTATGAAGCAAGCATAACTTTGATACCAAAACAGGCAAAAACATCACTCAAAAGACTTCTCCAAAACAGTAAAAAGAGAACCTACAGAATGGGAAAAAATATTTGGCAATGACATATCAGACAAAGGATCTCTAAAATTTATAGAAAACTCCAACACTGCAACATCAAAAAGAAAAACAATCCAATTGAAAAATGGGCAGAAGATATAATAGACACTTCACCAAAGAATTCAGGCAGCTAACAAACACATGAAGAAATGTTCATGATTGTTAGCCCTTAGAGAGATGCAAATCAAAACAACCATGAGAAACCATCTCATCCCAGCATTAATAGAAAAGTTCACCAAGACAGAAAATAACAAATGCTGGCAAGGATGTTGAGAGATAGGGACTCTCATACACTGTTGCATTGCTGATGAGGCTGTAAAATTATAAAACCACTGTAGAAATTGGTTGGCAATTCCTCAAAAAGTTGGAAATAGAAATACCATTTGACCCAGCAATCCCATTACTAGGTATATATCCTAAAGAAGTGAGAGGCAGGACACAAATAGGTATATGCATGCCCATGTTCATCACAGCACTATTCACAATAAGAGAGAGAGGGAAAGAACCTAAGTGCCTATCAACTGAGGAATGGATAAACAAACTGTGGTACAAACATACAATGGAATACTATGCAACCTTAAAAAACAATGTAGAATCTGCAAAACACTGCATAATATGGATAAACTTGGAAGACATTATGCTGAGTGAAATAAAACAATCACAGAAGGACAAATATTGTATTAGTCCACTCTTGTAAAAAATTAAGGAAACTTTCTTTGTTGCTTACGAGGGATGGAAGGGGAGGGGAGGGAAAATTTCTAGGTAGGTTGATTTTATATATATATATATATATATATATATATATATATATATATACACACACACACACACACACACACACTAAAGTTGTTATCAGGAGTAAGAGGGAGGGGTAAAGGAGAAGCTTTTGTTTGAGGGTCATTGAATTTATACTAATAGGTGGTAGAGTATTTTGGAAAAGGATAGCAATAATTGTGGCAGAACATGAAAAATATAATCAATATCCCTGAATGGTAGATGTGGAAGTTGTTATGTTGGTGGATGTCTTGTATATGTTTTCACCACAATAAAAGTAAAATTAAAAAAACTTGTCCTCAACATGAAAAAAGGAGAAAAAAAAAAGAATGCTTATCCTGCCGTAACAGCATAACAAAACTTAGAATTACCCTCCCATCTTAAACAACTAAAAACATTGGCCAACATATATAAAACAATGGAATTTAGAATTAGTAAAAAGACAGTGCAGGGGAGGAAAAAAAAAATAGAATGAGCCCTAAGATTGTCCCAGCTTACCACCTAGAATTTCCAGACTGCAATGCAGGAGGGAAAATTCACACAGAGTCAAGTGGTCTCACTGAGTTGCGAAGACAGAATTAAGAGTTCAGGGAAGCCAGTGTGGTGAGAATTCACAGGGCAGAGTATCAGAGAGGAGAATGCTGCACTAATAAGAGAGCTCCAGAGATCTCCAGAGGATTTCCTTCAAGTGTTCAGCTTAATACTTAGCTACTTAGTATTAGTATTAATACTTAATACTTAGAACATGCATATGAGGACACTACCTGAGGTACCAAAAAGAACCATGAGAAAGAAGCAGGTTGAAAAATCCGAGGAGTTCATACAGTCTTGGCCTGCTTCACGTTACCACCAGTCAGAATAGGAAAACTGGTATCACATACAGGCCATCAATTATAATACTCAAGAAGGTATTACCTCAGTAAACCAAATCAAAACCCATTGCCGTCAATAGAAATCTCCCATAAGGTTTCCAAGGCTATAAATCCTTACAAAAGCAGACTGCCACATGTTTCTCCCATGGAACAACTGTTGGTTCAAACAGCCAACCTTTTTGTTAGCAGCCAAGCATTTAACTACTGCACCATCAGGAAATTAGTTCTAGACCAGAAGTTGTTCTGGTCCCACCTAACGAAGTTTAAAAGCAATTCTCAAAAGAATCATACAGCTAAACTGCATCCCAGACTGAAGCTCAAAACTATTTAAATACTTAAAAAAAAAAAAAAAAAAAACTACCAAGTAAAACTTACAGTAGCCAAAAGGTAGAAACGATCCAAGTGTCCATTAATGGATAATGGATAAGCAAAATGTGGAATAGCCATACAATAGAATACTATTATTCAGTCATAAAGAGAAATGTTCTGACACAAGCTATGACATGGATGAATCTTGAAAATATGATACTAATTGAAATGTCAGATATAAAGGGACAAATATTATATGAGCTCACTTATTTGAAATAGGCAAATGCATAGAGACAGAAGTTTATTTGTGAAATCTAGGGATTGGGGCAGTGGGAAATGGAGAGTTATTGCTTAATGGGTACTGAGTTTCTGTTTTAAGTGATGAAAAACTTTTGAAAATAGATAGTGGTGATGGCTGTACAACATGGTGAATGTAATTAATGTCACTGAATTATACACTTACAAATTAGCTGAAATGGCAAATTTTTTGTTATATATATTTTACCACAATATATGTATATTTTCTATCTAGAATCCAATTAAAAGTTACCAGAAATGTAGAAAAATACAACCAAGAATGAAAAGAAAAGTCAATCAAAGAATACTTAGAGTGGCACAGATGATAGAATCAGTAGACAAGGGCATTAAAACAGTTATTATAACTACATTCCATATGTTCAAGAAAGTTGATGAAGGCATAACAGGTTAAGGAGGGACATAGAAGATACAATAAAGATCCAAATCAAAATTCTGGAGATAAAAAATATAATATCTGAAATTAAAAATACACTAGATTATATTAACAGTAGAACCACAGAAGAAAACTTTAATGAACATGAAGCCTAGCAATATAAACTATCTAAAATGAAATACTGAATGCAAAAAAGCCTTAAAAAAAACTAGAGCAACACTGAGTTGTGAGACTCAGAGCCCTAATGTATGTGTAATTAGAATTCCCAGTGATAGGAGCAGGAAAATATTTGAAGAAATAATAGCCACATTTTTTCTAAATTTGATGAGAAATCTAAACCAACAGATCCAAGAAATTCAATAAATTCAAAACACAAGTAGCATGAAGAAAACAAGATATATCATAATTAAATTGCTTAAACAGTGATAGAGGAAAATTTCAAACTCAGAAAAATGAAGTATTACCTAAGAGAAAAAAGAGAAGAATGACAGAAAATTTCTATTCAGAAACAATGCAAGCCAGAAGACAGTGGTTCAACATCTTTAAAGTAATGGGGGAGAGGGGGAACAAAAAAAACTCTCAAGCTGTAATTCTTTATCAGAAAAAAAAAAAATTCTTTCCAAAAGGGAAGGCAAAATAAAGACTTTTTAGATATACAAAAGCTGAAATTATTAATTTCCAACCTTGCACTATAAGATATGTTAAAGGAAATTCTTTAAGCAGAAGGCAGATGATACCAGATGGGAATCTAGATCTACACAAAGGAATGAAGAGCACCCCAACTTGAAAATAATCATGGTAATATTTTGTTAAAAATTTCCCAAGCTGACACTTTGCTTTCCTTCCCTCTTTCTATATCCCAAAGCAAAATAATTTCAGAAAGAAGTTTAACTTTTTTCAGAAAAATATTAATTAATATATATTATTGAGTATCCAAAAATTATATCACATAGTAGACAGTCATTAAATGTTGAAGGAAAAAATGAACATGAGCATAGCATTGGATTTTGCAGCCTGTTTGCAGCTGTAACACATCCCCTTCATTTACAAGAATCTCCTTCAAGGGTCAGCAGAAATTGTGGCCCGCCTCCTGAAGAGTGCTCAAACAGAAGCCCCTCATCTGGGCATAACCAATGAAACCAGCTGCTGTTGAGTCATCTCCAATTGCTGGTGACATCATGTGTGTCAGAGTAGAATGGTGTTTCATAGGGTTTCAGTGACTGGTTTTTCAGAAGTAGATCTCAGGTCTTTCTTCCAAGGCACCTCTTGGTAGATTTGGATCACCAACCTTTAGTTAGTATCTGAGCATGTTAAACATTTGCACTATGCAGGAACGCCTTTCCACAGGAGAAAAAAAGCATGAACCTACACACTCTAACCTTTAGAGGTTATGGTTTATATTCTAAAGACTTGCAGGATATTAAACACACCTCCAAAAGAGTGCATTTTACTGAATAACTGCAACCAAAAGTATCTCCACAAAAATGTTTTCACACACTGCACTTTACAGGCAACAACAGGCTCAATCCATCCCCTATGCCTGCATTTAAATTAAATCATGCATGTTGTTGTCATGTGCCCTCAAGTTGGACCCGAATCATGCATAGCATATTCAAATTTTTTCCCCAAAATACTACCTCAGGCCAAAGAAAGCTGATTTCATTTGAAATAAGATGAAACATCATTAATACTCTGTGTGTGCAGTGCAGTGAATTACTAAATATGGTTCTTCTAGCCAGGGTCTTTGTGACTCCCACCAAATGACTAGGTAGGACTATGCGGTGATTGTGGCCCACCAAGGGGATTGGGTAGCTTGCTAATGTAAATAAGGTACGTGGTACCCTTGTAGGGGTAGGACCATGGAAAAAAGGTGTATGGAATCCTAACATGAGAATTGGTCAGTTTTGTGATTCCACTAGGCTTAAAATGAACCATACCAGAGGCAAAAAAGTGGGAGTTCTGGTGGCATGGGAGCTCTGATGGCATAGTGCTCCAGACTGCTAACCAGAAAGCCGGAGGTTCAAACCCACCAGCCACTCCTCAGAAGGAAAGTTGGGCAATCTACTGCCATAGTGATACCACCTCAGAAACCCAAGGAGAGGTCGTTATGAGTTGGATCTGACTCCACAGCACTGGCTGCATTTGTGTTTTGTGGTGCTGTAGTGGTTAAGGCATTTGGCTGATAACCAAAAGGTTGACGGTTTGAACCCACCAGCTGCTCTGCGGAAGAAAGATGAAAGGGTCTGTTTCTGTAAAGATTTACAGCCTTGGAAACCCAATAGTGGTCACTATGAGCTGGAATTGACTCAATGACAGTGAGTTTGGTTTGGTAGGTGTTTTGTTTTACTTTGCTTTGCTTTGCTTTGCTTTGCTTTGCTTTGCTTTGCTTTGTTTGAGAGGTGAAAAGGGAGATCTCACTGCCATCAAAAGAAAAGAACTGGGAGTAGAGCCTGTCATTAGACCCAAGATCCCTGAACTAAGACAACGGCAGAGAGAGATGGCGGCAGCAGACATAGCAGACCAAGACACTGGCATAAGACAGAGCAACAGGCATGCTGACCCACAGAGTGAGGAAGCTGAGTCCTTTAGACAGGAGCCTTGTTGGCAGAGTGGAATGCACCTATTGGCACAACTAAAAGAGCTTAACACTTGCCCAAGCAAGGCAGAGGCCAAGCCAAGGGCCAGAGAGGTGTGCCTACAGGCATGGCCAAGAGGAGGTTGTCCTGATTAAAAAATTGTACCCTGAGCTTTCTTTAACCGGAATTGAAACCATTTGCTACCCAAATATATCCCATAATCATGAGTGTTGTCTGTGAGTTATCTTTGGCTATTGCAATGAATTATCAAACCCTGCAGAGACGTAGAGAGTGCTGTGGGAGGGATAGTTGGTGTCAAAATTGGCAAGAAGGTCCAAGAATGGTGGCATGTCGGCCTTCACCTCATAGGAATAAGCCTTGGGCTGTTGATGTTGTTCTGGATTCTCCTTCCCCCTTGTGAAGTTATAGGAGGTCAGAGGAAGCCACCCTCATGCCCTTTTGGCAGTGTTCTAAGCAGCAGCCTGGAGACCACAAAAAGACCACAGCTCTTTAATAATATCTTTATTTAGGCTATGCCCAGACAACACCAATATACCCAAGAGAGTTCATGAAAAATTAGTCAAAATAGATATCTCGTGATGTGGAAACAGCAAAAAAAAATTTCTTCTAGCATTTTTTTACATGTTACTAGTTATATGTTCTGTGGTTCCTAGGGTTTAGCTTCATAATGTGAAAACACCCAAACAAGACTACAAGTCAGTTCAGTCACTCAAACCAGTGGTCAATTTTTGTGTAGGCTAAAAATAATAATTGCCTGGATTTCTCACATTTAATTTTCTGTAGTGAATAGGCCAAAAAATAAAAAAAATTAAAACAGTGCCTAAAGAGTTCTAAAGAGTGATCTTAGGCCCAGCTAGATTGACCCCTGTCCCCACTGATGAACACTGATCACCCCGACACTTCCCAAAACTGAGTTGCCATGGGCCTTGTGTGTGTCTATGGAGGGAGGAACCCTCAGCAGAACAGAAGGAAGCAGCCAAGCTGACCTTCCTTGAGCCAAAATAAATAGGCTCTTTGTGGTCATTATTTTAATTAGATAATTTAATCTGTCTTTACATGCTTTCTCTACACAGGCAAGAGCATGTCAGAACTGCCACAAGGTCTGTGATCTTGAAAAGGTCTGTTTTTTCCACTGATTCCTGAATACAAAAATAAAGGGTAGGCTAAGAAGAGTTGCATAAACTCTTTTTCCTTCACATAATATCCCTGAATTTTTCTAGAGGTCTAGAGAAGAAAACAATTCTTAGAACCCACTTTTTACAGGAAGTTATTAATTTTTCCTAATCATCATAAAACACCATGATTGCAGAAGACCCCCTGTAACAGTCTTATTCTCATATGCCTGCCCCTGTGTGAATGATGGTCCTTGATTGAAGCAGCTTAGCCCCAGTATGTGAGATTCCAAGAGGGAGAGAGGGGAAAGACAAAACAAAGTTACAATACTTTTTCTTTTCTGGAAAAGCCTAATTACTAGGAAAAACATCATGCATTTTAACAAATGTATTCTTTCTTTTCAGAAACGACATCACACTCTTTTAGAAAAAGAGATCAGAGAAATCCAGAGTCCCAAGTCCAAATTATTTTTCAGAAATACTTAACTCTTTCTGCCATCAAAAATTTCCTTTACCTGAAGGGTGCTCATTATATTTGGCTTTACACTTAGGACATTTTCATAGTCCTAGCTCCTTCTCTTCCAGATTGTTCCCAGCTTCTACTGAGTGGGAAAATACATGTTACCACTTTAACACTTCCTTATAATTCTGGAGGAGCTCCTGGGTGGTGCAAACTATTAAATGCTGGACTGTTAACTGAAAGGTTAGCAGTTCCAGTCCACCCAAAGTCACCTTAAAATCTACTTTAGAAAAATCAGCCTTATAGAACACAACTCTACTCTGACACACATAGGGTCATCATGAGTTGAAGTCAACACAACACCAACTGGCTGCTACTGTGAAAGCATGAACAACTCTTCATTTTTATTTAACCAAGTGACCAGAACCCTGAACCTTAATTTGTTTCCTCACTGCTTCCTATTACAGAATAAAGTCATCCCACAAATCTGTGTCAGTTATTCACTCCTAATGCTTTCCCTCAGAGCAGCTCCCAACAAATGAACAGCAGTTCCATGGAACAGACTCTCCTTTTCCTACAAGAACAACCCCAAAAGAAATAGAAGAAAGTAAGAACAACTATAAAGAACAGGTTTGGGAGAGAAAGAAACAAGTCTTTCTACTCCTCTCTGTGGTTAAGGGCACAAACCACCAACACTCTTGGCCAACCTGCCTGTGATACAGAGGAATCTGAGAGTTTAAGCAGGGCAAAATGCCCACCTCACCAACAGAGAGCAATGGGGGGCTAATTGCAAGAATGTAAAGTGTAGCTCCAAGCCTGACAGTGTTCCTTACTGTTAATGTTGCTGGTTACAAATCCATTTACTCTTCTCAACTAAGAAAAATTCAAGACATCCTCCTCACAATCCTATTTTTCTGTAAAGTTCTCTTCATAGTTTGGTTTGGAGATATTAATTCAACATATTAACATCTTCACCATTTTTTAAAATCTATTATTACAAGTCCTATTGGGTGACTTTGAGATTTTGAGGTACCATGGCCCATTTAGAAAGAAAGAAAACAGGCTCAAGGTGCCATTCATCCTTGCAGGACAACTCTAAGGGGAAAATTTTAGCCCTCTGCTTGCCTGGGACCCTGAAGCTTTCCCAAGAAGTTTAAGTGCCTAGAGGGAACATCTGGGTGGGAGCCTGGGGGCGGTGAAGACAGCATCTAGAAAGCAGAGCTCTGTCACTTCAAAGCCAATTTTCCAACTCTGAAATGAAGGAAGTTTCATTCTTTCCCACATGTCTCTGCCTTGCTAAATATAAATCCATCTTGGTTTATATTATACTGCCTCTAATTGAATCACATTCTTCATTTGTTTAATGCAGAAACAATAAGCCATCCCACATGAATCCCCAGGGCACTCCCCTCACACACAGACTGAAGCCAGGCCATGTTCCTAATGAGCCAGTAGATGCAGTGGTGGACACACTGTCTCAGGAACACGTTTGGGGTTCAAAATGTAGAAATACAGGATGGCTCAACTTCAGGAAGCCCATGAACATGATTCACTACATTAAGGGGTCAACAAGAAAACATAATACCCAATAAATGGTTAAGATGAATTTAAGAGAAGTAATCCTCCATTCTTGACTTTAAAAAACCCTGAGTAAAATAGAAACAGATGGCCATTCCCTTGACATGATGAAATATCTACCTCAAGTCAGAAGCCAACATTAACTTGCTTGAAATGGTGGGAAAGAGACACCGTAAGTGAGGTGAGGAGCAATCCAAGAGTTGCCACCAACACCTCTATTAAAATTATTCTCAAAAATGTATGAGGGTGATGATTCAAAATGGAGTCTCGTCAGTAAGCACCACGCTATTTCCCTCTAGTATCCAAGTGCTTGAAAAACTAGATACAGCAGTTTGAATTAGGGATTTTGGTGCTCTGAACAGCTCACTGAATCAGAGTGCACCAAACACAGAAGAGCAGAATTAGTGGAAAGGCACAAGGCTATAATTTAAGAAAGAGCTACCTGGCAGAGGACAGACGGGCAGCCAAGAAAGGCCATTGGAAACTTCCCTGGGGCAGTCACTGACTAGCAGGTAAGGGCAGCCACCTGAGATCCCTGTGAGCCAAGAAAGAAGACACCCTATATCAGCATATCAGCAACCACTCCAATATCCCAGTGGGCAGCCCCAGGGATCTGCCTCCAGCACCTGATTGTTGGTAATTTGGGTCACCTGGGTGCAGGCAGGCATGCGCACCACTGCTGAGACTCAAGCAGAGAGCTCACTATTGTGCCAGGAGGGCGAGCTCCCTCCCCTCTCAGCAGGTCACTGAGTGGGCTTGGGTCAGCCTGGGAGACATCATGCTTATCTTTGTCATGGATATCGGGGTCACAGTTTACTAGCAGGTACTACCCTAACTCCAACACAGCTGAAATCACATGCATCTTTGGCACTGCAGGTGGGTGGTATCACAGACAAACTCCAGCACCATTAGCGTTCTGAAGGGATTGTGACAATGCAGCGGGCAGACAAGGCAGGGAGAAAGAGGAAGCCACGGCTGAGTGCAGTTGCAGGAATTTGCCTTGGATTGGCTCTTTGGCACTGAGGGGCCTTGGAAGCGGGGTCTTTGAGTGTGCCTGAGCCTGGCAGAAAGTGGTGACCCCTAACAACAGGAATCATTCCTGAGGTTGAGCCGCGGTCTTTTAACAACTAAGTCATCAATAACAGCCTGCACAAAGCCCTAGAAACTGACCCTAGCAACACCAGCTTTCCTTCTTCTGCTCCCACCTTCTCCACCAATAATTTCAATCATTCGATAGAAGAAACCATATTCAGCCAATTACCATAAAACCTCCCGCTTTGAACTCTAAACCCTCTTTACAACAAACAGAAACACATATCCACTCCACACAGGGATTCCACCATCACAAAGAAAATAGCAGAGTGACCCAACATACCTGAATCAATAATAAAATAAAATACACCAGCTTCACCTTTTCAAAATATTAAACCATAAAACCAAGACAAAACAGATCAACATGTAGCCAGCAGCTAGAGACAACCTAAAGAGACAGCACTCTACCAGATTCCAGGGGCTTAAGAAGTTTTGCTTTCCAGGAACCCCAAGAACTCTCTGGACCTGCAAGACTGAAAAGGTCCTAGTTCACACCTTTTTTTTTCCCAGTTCCTCATTAAAATTTTTTTTCTCTTTTTTTCCCTTTTATTTTTTTCTCATGGTTAACACCATTCTTTGTTGGTTGTTTTTGTTTTGTTTTGTTTTTTGGGTTTTATTTTTCTTATTATTATTATTTTTTTTTTTTTTTGCATTTTTCCCATTTTTTACTTCATTATTCTCCTTCTCTACCTTTTTTATCTTAGTGCCCTAACACCAGATATTGCAGGTTTTCCTGTTTTCTTCTTCTTTTCTCCCCTTTTTCTTTTTTTTGGGTTACTGTTCCTGTGTGATTTCAGGGTATATTTTTTGTCCAGGTGCTTTCAGTTTTTTGATGGTTATTTAATTGTAATTTTTGTCTAACTGAGTGGGAGACAGCAACAGTCCCCATAAGATACAAGTACACCCACACCTCCTGCAACTTTACTTACTGAGCAAGAGCCAGCACCTCCTTCTCCACCAATGGGCCAATGAAAAAAAAAAAAAAAAAAACCACCAAGAAGAGCCTGAATCACCCTTGGCTCCTCTTCACAAACAATTAATAGAGATCTTAATATAATACCATGATGCCTCGGAGACAACAGACCATCACAGTCCACACAAAGAAGCAAGATAAAGTGGTAGAAACAAGGGAGCAGGTTACAGACCCAGAACACATCCCTGAGGAAGAAGCAGCATTGGAACTCTCTGATAAGGAATTCAAAAGAATTCTATTTAGGTATCTTCAAAGGCTTGACAGACAGACCAAAGAAAACACAGAAAAAAACCTTAGAAGAATTTTGGAAGAAAATACAAGAACACAATGACAAAATAAAGGAAAAATTAGAAGTGATTCTAAATCTACAGATAGAAATCCAGAAGATTAATACTAAATTATTAGAAATAGATAACACACTGGAAGGACAAAGGGGAAGAATTGATGCAATGGAAGACAGAATTAATGAGATTGAAGACAAATATTTGAATACTTCTTTGGAAAAGGATCAATCAGAAAAAAAAAATCAAAACAAAATAATGAAAGCTTAAGGTTCATGTGGGATACCATCAAAATAAATAATCTACATGTTATTGGAATTCCAAACAAGAAGAGAAAAATAAAACCACTCAGAAAATTGTGCAAGATTTGCTGGAGGAGAACTTCCCTGATATGATGAAAGGGGAGACCATATCCATTCAGGAAGTCCAAAAAACTCCAAAGAGGATAGACCCCAAAAGAAAATCACCGAGACATATCATCTTCAAACTCACCAAAACCAAGGAAAAGAAACAATCCTGAAATAGCATGGGAAAACAAAAAGTTACCTACAAAGGACAGCCAGTAAGAATAAGCTCCGATTTCTCAGCAGAGACCATGCAAGCAGGAAGGCAATGGAATGGTATATATAAAACCCAGAAAGAGAAAAATTTACAACCAAGAATTATATACCCAGCAAAATTGTCCCTCAAATATGATGGTGAAATTAGGAGATTTCTAGATAAGCAGAAATTAAGGGAATTTGTTAAAACCAGAC
>NW_006921819.1:911262-937376 GCF_000298275.1 Orycteropus afer afer | reverse complement strand
TATGCTGCCTACAAGAGACACACCTTAGAGATAAAGACAAAGAATTGTCTTCCAACAAATTTGAAAATCTGGAAGAAATGGACAGATTTCTAGAAAAACACCATTTACCTAAACTAACACAGACTGATGTGGAAAAGTTGAACAGGCCCATCACAAAAGAAGAAATCGAACAGGTCATAAAAAAAATTACCAATTAAAAAAAGTCCTGGTCCAGACAGTTTCACTGGAGAATTCTGCAAAACATTCAGAGAAGAACTGATACTAATTCTACTCAAACTATTCCAAAACATAGAAAAGGATGGAATTCTCCCTAACTCATTTTATTAAGCAAGCATAACCTTGATACCAAAACCAGGCAAAGACATCACTCTAAAGGAAAACTATAGATCAATATCCCTCATGAATATAGACGCAAAAATCTTCAACAAAATCCTAGCCAATAGACTGCAACAACATATCAAGAAGATCTTTCATTATGACCAAGTGGGGTTCATATCAGGTATGCAAGAATGGTTCAACACTAGAAAAACAATCAACATCATTCACCACACAAATAAAACAAAGGAGAAGAACCACATCATCATATCAATTGATGCAGAAAAGCCATTTGATAAAAATCCAACAGCCATTCCTGATCAAAGCTCTCAGCAAAATAAGAATATAAGGGACATTTCTGAACATAATAAAGGACATTTATGCAAAAGCAACAGCCAACATCATTCCCAATGGAGAGAAACTGAAACCATTCCTCTTGAGAACAGGAACCACACAAGGATGCCTGTTATCACCATTTCTATTCAACATTGTACTGGAAGTCCTAGCCAGGTCCATAAGGCAAGAAGGGAAATCAAAGGCATCCAAATTGGTAAGGAAGAAGTCAAACTATCCCTATTTGCTGATGATATGATCCTGTACCTAGAAAACCCAAGAGACTCAGTCAAAAATCTACTGGAACTAATTGAGAGATTTAGCATCGTGGCAGGATATAATATCAACAGCCAAAAATCAGTTGGATTCCTCTACACTAGCAAAGAGATTGCTGAAGAAGGAATAAGGAATTCAATACCATTTACAATAGCTACCAAAAAAATAATATACTTGAGAATAAATCTTACCAGGGACACAAAAGACCTGTAAAAAGAAAACTATAAAAAACTACTTCAAGAAACGATAAGAGATCTACATAAATGGAAGAACATCCCATGCTCATGGATAGGAAGATCGAACATTGTAAAAATGTCAATTCTACTCAAAGCAATCTATACTTTCAATGGAATCCCAATCCAGATCCCATCAACATTCTTTAGCGATATGGAAAAAACAATCACTAACTTTATATGGAAAGGAAAGAGACCTTGGGTAAGCAAAGCACTATCGGAGAAGAAGAACAAAGTAGGAGGTCTCACACTGCTGGATTTCAAAACCTACTATACAGCCACAGTAGTAAAAACTGCCTGGTATTGGTTTAATGACAGATACATAGACCAATGGAATAGAATTTAGAACCCAGAAATAGATCCATCGACCTATGGTCAGCTGTCTTGGACAAAGGGCCAAAATCCATTAAATGTGGAAGAGAATGTTTGTTTAATAAATTGTGCTGGCAAAACTGGAGATCCATTTGCAGAAAAATGAAACAAGATTTGTACCTCATACCATACACAAAAACAAACTCCAGATGGATAAAAGACTTAAATGTGAAACGTAAAACTATAGAGTTCCTCAAGGAAAAACTAGGGGCAAATTTAGGGGTCCTGATGTATGGCATAAATAGACTCTCAAATATAACTCAAAATGCACAAACAGCAGAAGAGAAACCAGATGATTGATACCTTCTAAAAATTAAATTTTTATGTGCTTCCAAAGACTTCTCCAAAAGAGAACCTACAGATTGGGAAAAAATATTTGGTAATGACATATCTATCAAGGGACTTATCTCTAGAATTTATAGAAAACTCCAACCCTTCAATAACAAAAAGACAAACAATCCAATTAAAAAATGGGCAGAAGACATGAATAGACACTTCACCAAGGAGGATATTCAAGCGGCCAACAAACATATGAAGAAATGCTCACGATCATTAGCTATTAGAGAGATGCAAATCAAAACAACAATGAGATACCATCTTGCTCCAGCACTAGTATCAAAGTTCAACAAGACAGAAAATAACAAATGCTGGCGAGGTTGTGGAGAGATTGGGACTCTCATACACTGCTGGTGGGACTGTAAAATGGTACAACAATTGTGGAAAGGAGTATGGCAATTCCTTCAAAAGTTGGAACTAGAAATACCATTTGACCCAGCTATTCCATTACTAGTTATATACTCTACAGAAGTGAAAGCCATGACAAGAACAGACATATGCACACCCAAGTTCATCGCAGCACTATTTACAATAGCCAAAACATGGAAACAACCTAGATATCCATCAACTGAGGAATGGATATCCAAACTATGGTACATACACACAATGGAATACTATTCAACCCTAAAGAATAATGTAGAATGTGCAAAACACCACATAACGTGGATGAACTTGGAGGACACTATGCTGAGTGAAATAAGTCAATCACAAAAGGACAAATATTGTATTAGTCCATTATTGTGAAAGTCAAGGAAACACTTATCTATTGAAGGACATTTTCTTTTGGTACCAGGGGTGGGAGTGAGAGTAGGGAATACTGTTAGATAGATAGAGATAAGTTTTTATTTGGGTGAAGAGAAGGGCAATGTACCAAATGTGAGTGATCAATATAGTGGCATTGAGGAAGAGAAAGACATAGAGAGGTATGTGGGAAGTACAGACAATAAAGATGAACTCTTTTACACATATAGTACAGCACTGTCCGTGAAGGAAAACACGGGTATATGGATGGATAGATGGGTGGACAGGCTTAAATATTAGGTGTGTGTATGAAATGGGGAGTGCACACAAGAATATGCATAGGGTTGGCAGACAGTGGTCCTATAACTTTATGTGTATGATCTGAATTCCCGGGTGTATAATGGAGCTGACAAGGGGCAATCTTGTAGTCACTGCTTGGTCACAGCCAGCTACACAGAGGGACCGAGTAGTTGAATCTGTGGGCTTGGGACCATAGACGCAGAGGACATTAAGCCCAATTGGCATAACATACTACACAAAACATTGTTCCACCTCCTACTGTGGCAAGTAGCGACTGGGATCTTAAAAGCTTGCAAGCTGCTATCTAGATGCAACAATGGGTCTCTCCTCGTCCAGACCAAACAAGAATAAAGAAAACCAAAAAGTCATGGAAATAATTAGTCCTAGTGACTGGTACACCATCCGATCTGCAGCCTATACAACTATGAGACCAGAAGAACTAGATGGTGCCTGGCTACTACTGTCAACCACTTGGAAGAGGATCTATGTAGGAGATCTGGATAGACAGGAAGAACAATTTGGAACAAAACTCAAAATCATTTGGGAAAAAAAAAGGGGGGGACCAGGTTTGCTGGCCCAATAGAGCCTGGTGGAACCACTAAGACTATGGCTCCTAGCTGCCCTTCAGATCTGGAATTGAACGCACACCTGCGGCTTCCAGCCAAACAATAGACAGGTTGAACATTTACCTGAGGTAGATACACTCCTTGGAGAGAATAATCATGGGAGAGGGAAGGGCTGCTTATGCACAGGAAGACAGCTCAGGGGGCAGGAGTGCATGGAGGGATGGACACAGAGAAGAGGTAACTATCAGGAGGAAGTATGAGGGGAGCTGTTGCATTGTGGTAAATTGTGGTCAATGTCATGAGACAAAGTGTATGTGAACTGCTGTATGGAAAGTGTATTTGCTTTGTAAATTTTCACCCAAATCACAATAAAAAGGAAAAAAAAAATGAGGGCAAAAAAAGGCAAAATTATTATTATATGTACATGAAATAATTACATACCAAAAAACTCAGGAGAATCTAGTAAAAAAGCTAACAGAATTAGAACCTAGTAAAAATACTGGTCATAAAATCACTATCAAAAACGTCACTGGTTTTATGGGACATTAGCTCATGGTTCAGTGTAAGCAGTATTCATCCATTCATTTGGCCCCTGCTATGTGCCAGGTGGTTGTTCCAGATGCTAGAACTAGAGCAGAGGACAAAAGAGAGTTGCCAATTAGCAAGCTACCTTCTCTGTAGCGAAGAGACAACAAACCAAAGGATCAATAAGAATTCAAGGATGCAACATCTATGGTGAAAAGTGAGGCAGACTGAGGGTCAGATGAGATGGGCTATAGTTACAGCAGGGAAAGCTGAGAAGTCCTCTCTGAAGGGCTGGGATTTAAGTGCAGAAAGAAGTGGGGACACCAACCAGCAGTTACTGGAGAAGGAGGACTTGTAGCAGAGAGGACAGCAGGAACATGTTTTGTGTGTCTGAGAAATAGACATGCAGGTAAGAAAAGCAGGGGGCAGTGAGGCAAAGAAGTCACTGGGGGACATCACATACAGGATTGTCAGCAGAAGAGTGACATGATCTGATTTCTCCTTTGTCAAATGTGAGTAGGAAGAGGCCTGGGCTAAATCATCTTGTTAAAATCTTGTTTTAGGTATCATACGGCCCATGTGGCCATAGCTGATCATTGTAGTTAAAGTTCAAGTGTCCAAAGTAGACAACCAGCCTTCATAGGAAATGTGGTCTTCAGAAACTATTCCTTTATGGATGCAACGCACATTGCACGGGCCCATGCAGAAGTGTCAACTGTATACAGTCACACCTGCTGCTTCTCCCCAAAGCAAGGCAGGCACTTGGTGGTGTCCTGTTTAGCCAAAATGCCAATCTGAAAAATGTAAATTTTTACCACAATCTCTTGGAAGATGCCAAAGGAGAGTTTCATTCATAATTCATAGAAAAACTTCTTAAAACTCTCCATCTCATTCAGGGGTGGATTAACCAATCAGCAAGGTAAATACAGACTTGTGCTTACTTATTAATTTGTACTGAACTGAATTTCACATGAATTTCACCGCATGTGAAACTGTTCACTATAGATTAGTAAGTAAGCACAACTAAGCCTGTATTTACCTTGTTCACTGGGTGCACCATCCCTTTCAGGGAACACAAATTTGAAAAGAGGCTTTGTAGGAGGGTGCTGTAGGGTTGGAAGAAGTACAGTTGCCAGCCATACCTAGAAGCAGAATCTTTGATGTGGTGAAAAAATGTGAAACTGTTCACTACAGATTAGTAAGTAAGCACAACTAAGCCTATGCTTACTATGCTTATTGGATAATTTGACACTAGCCCCATTTCTTTCTCAAGTTCCCTCCCTGTGGAAGCCACCCCCATACCTCTGCTTCCCTAGATGCCAAAGTAAACACTCCCCACCCACCTTCGCCTGGCTTTGGCTTTCTCCTTCCTCTTCCTCGCCTGTGGGGATCTCACACTTTCCTCTCTCTCCCTCTCCCTCTCCCTTCCCCAATCTGGCTCCTTTCCATCTCACCTCCACCTGACAAGGCACCAGATTAGTTTTTCCTCCATAATAGGGAACAAAATCTGTGACTACTCAGGAAGCCCCTCTCCCCCATTTAAAACATTATTGGCTGGTTATGGAGTTTCATTTTCCTCTAGGTGAACAGGGCTGGGGAGGCTGTCATCAAAATGGTTCAGGGATCCCACACACTTACTGTAAGTAAGGTTCTTCATCACCCTCCCCTAGGACAGGCAGGCAGCAACCCCTGGGGCCACTTCTGTTCACGTGAGGGCATGTGGAACTTTAGTTGCCTCAAAATCTGTTGTTGAGCACCACAGTGGACAGAGTTTCCCATGGCATTTCTCTTGGGCCTCTCATCTTATCCTTTCAAACTCCAGAGAGCCAGTGGCCTCACCAGACCAGCTGGGATCTGCCACCCCAAAGAATGTGGCAACCCCTTGGCAAACCATCAGATACAGATGGCCTGTCCATCTAAAACCATTTATCATTTTGATAAATTGTAATACAAAGTCAAGTAACATAAAACTACCCTTCAAATCTTATAGGTGCTACTATAGAATCTCCAGCTCTATTGAAGGTATAAGTTTAAGACTCCATGTTTGCAATATTTCAGCTTCCAAAGAAGTACATATGAGACCCTTCTAAGTTCAGGGGTTTGTGGGCAGAGGAGGCAGGCTGAGTCCTTTGTTACCAGAGAGTCTGCTCTCTGGGATAAAGGTAGAAGCTAGATGAGACCCAATCCCTTCCAGGTGTCCCATCTATTAGGTCACTGCTGGTTCACCATTATTGCAACATCTTTGAATTCAGAGTTTCTGTGGTTCTGGGTTTTCCATTTGATGTGGTTTTTGAAAACACAAACTAATCCTTGAAGAGCATCTCTTATTTCAAACCACAGCTCAAGGCTATTTTCCAGAAAGGATGGTAAACTCTGTTCTGAAATTCCTCCTCCTCCTTTCTTCTTAATGACCAGCTAACTTAATTTACCATCCAAGGAAAGTCTTGGTAGCAGGTCTGAGAAGGTAGACCATTCTCTGAAAAAGAGCTGCACTCACCAAACCTCCCTCATCACCCATTCACTCACTGTCTTATGGTCCTCACTTCCTCAAAGGAGTCCAGGACTCTGCAGGTAAGCACTGTCTCCTAAAGGACATCCAGAACCAGCTACACAGGCACTTTCCCCTCCAAATTCAGCATTTCCACATCCAATGAAGGAGTAGTATTCATTTTCAATAAAAAGCAATATTTGCTGAAGACCAAGTAACAGCTAAAATTTATCAATTTTAACTTTCACATTTCTCTGTCTTTGGTTATTTGTTCCAAAAAGACACATTTTCCCTGTAAAATTGTTTTGTGCTGTTTCTCCGAGCAAATGTAATGGTTAAACAGTCAATAATTCCCAATTTAAAGTTTTATTTTTAACACTGTTTCAGTAAGTAAACTCAGCCTCATTCTTTTTTCAAATGTTGTGTATGTACACAGTATTGTTTACCAACACTAAACATTATCCAAAATTTGTAATAGCCTAGTTGCCACGACATCCATTTTTGTGCACTTTTGAACTGTGAGCATTCTGAACTCTCTTCATCTAGGACAGAGACAGGAGGGGGAACACTAGAAGGTGACAGGACATCGGTGCTTAGACACCACTCAAAATGCAAACAGCTCCACTCACTAATCTGGAGTATGCCTACCTTTATTGCACAAACACTATGAGCCTCAGGTCATGTTAAGCCTTTATACATTAGCTTACACATTATATATTAACTTATACATGAGTTTATTTTATCCTCATAACAACTATGCAATACAAATCTGTTTTTCAGATCATCACTCTATCCCTCAGTTCTTTAAGTACTTGCCCAAGGCCACAAACTAATAAGAGTTGGGACAGAAGCATGGCCCAGGAGCTTTTCTCAGGGACCCTTGTTTCTCCCTCATGGAAATTTTGTTTCAATTCTGTTTGTGGTACTGTGGAGTGGCAGGCATCCACCCAGACACCTTAAGGGGCTGCTCTTGCAATCCAGACATCTCAGTGCCACAGTAAGGAGAGTTGGATGGGATGGGCCCATTAGAGCCTACACTGCACAGGAAACCAAGGGAGAAACTTGCCCTGAGTGACAAGGTATCAAGGTAAACATCTGTTGGTACAGAGAAACAGATTAGTGTCTAAGAAGGGTGAATGAGCAGACTTCTGCATGCCTGCTTCTGCCTAGTCCCCTGCATAGGTCCCATGGACACAATCTAAGAGGACGAGGTGACAAAAGTAAAATACAAGCAGACAAAAGCTAAAGCTACTGAGATGCCCATCAGCCACAGCTAGCCCCACACCTCAGTAGTGCTAATGTCAACAGGATGGGCATGGTGATGGCAGAAATGACCCTGGCCACAGAGTGGACCACAGTGGCCCAGCCACAGCCCTTAGCTTCATGTTATCTCCAGGTGTTGTTGCCCTCACCCCAAGTGTCAATGCCAACCCAGGAGAGAACAGGCCAGAATTCATGCAAAAGCTTGGGGGAAAAGGATTTGTACTGTCTATCTTAGTTGCTCAAATGTCTCTTCTGAAATTTCTTGCACTATGTCCCATCTGGGCAAAGCAGCAGGAGAGCTGGATACTGGACACTCGGTGAGGTCAGCCTCAGAGTGATTCACTTCTGCATATCACTTGAGGCCATATGGCTTCAGGCTCCTCTCCACTCCCTCAGGGACAGCCCTTTCCTAGTTCTTTTAAACAAATTCCTCAAGATATTTATATATTTTTCTATTTACATTTTATTTGTACTTCCAATAAAACTCAGTTTGGCTGAGTGCTCCAGGCTGTCTACAAACCTAGCCTCTCCTGACACCAAGCTTCTCTAGGGTTTGACACTTGTGCTTTTAATTCATGTTAGGCTCAGCTGCCTAACCAAAACCAAACCAAACTCACTGCTGTCGAGTCAGTTCCAACTCATAGCAACCCCTCCTTGGGTTTCTAAGGCGGCATCTCTATGGAAGTACATTGCCCAGTCTTCCTTCTGAGGAGTACCTGGTGGATTTGAACTGCCAGCCTTCTGGTTAGCAGTCAAATGCCTTAGGCACTATGCCACCAGAGCTCCTAAATAACTTTTAATATGACCAAAATTAGCTATTCATCTCTTTGGGTGATGCCTTCCAAACTTTCCCTTAAAAACATAGTTGTTTTTCTCATCTGATTATAAGGATAATACATGTGTTCAAACAATACAGAAAAAAAAAAAAAAAAACTTAAATCCCCTGAAGTCCAATTTGCTATGGCTAAATGAACAAATTTTGCAATGCTAAACTAGTATTTCTACTCGCTGTCAGATCTGTGGGCCAAAGGGGAAAGCAGCAGGTTCTGCCTGGCCCCAGCGCTGTTAGTGCATTTCTGCAGAGGGGTCTGATGGTTTGTCTTTATGTAGTTCACCAGGTGGGATCTGGGCAATTGAATAACAGTATAAACCATTATTCCACTCAGAGTCACTGACAACAAGGTTGTGTTATTATTGCGTAGCTGTAGTCTACCTAAGGAATGCTGGTGATGTAGTGCCTAAGGCATTTAACTGCTAACCAGAAGGCTGGAGATTCAAACCCACTAGCCACTTCGTGGAAGGAAGACTGAGCTATCTACTTCCATAAATATTTACCTCCTCAGAAATACACTGTGGGTCGCTATGAATTGGAATCAACTTGATGGTCATGAGTTTGGTTTTTGGTTTGTTTGCTTTTGTTTTTTGGTAGTCTACCTAACTGAAGGGCTTGTTTCCTCCTAGTGTCACTTGGCACCCTTCCCTCACTGCCTCTTCACTATCATTATTTACCTTTGACACAGGTAATTTGGCTCTTTGATGAATTTCTACTAAGACAGGATCTCCTTAGATTCTCCTAAACCAGAGAGATTTTGCAAAAACAACATGTTATAAACTCTTAACAGTGCAAATTTCATCAGCAGAAATTCAGACCTGAAATTCCACAGCCGACTGTTAGAAATCACCTCCCACAGAGATCGAGGCCCTTGGGCTGAGAACCAGTGTTACCACAGCAATGGTGCCAGAGCCAGGTGTCTTATAATTGGTTGATTTTAGCAAGGTATTTGTAAAAACTGTTAATTACAAGCTTTTACTTAAAATTGTGCTTTTACAGATATTACTTCAGCCAAAACTCCCATATAGTGAAGATGGAATGAATGAAAGGCAGGAATGGTTGGCCAGTGTTGGATTACCCAATAAATAAAGTAAGCATGAGCTTACTTTTGCTTATTTACTAATTCATAGTGAACAATTTAACATTTTTCACATCAAAGATTGTGCTTCTAGGTATGACTGGCATCTGTGTCTCTCCCAACCCCACTGTACCTTCCTACAGAATCAAAGCCTCTTTTCAAATTTACAATACCTGACAGGAATGGGGATCTCTGGTGGCATAGTGCCTAAAGCATTTGACTGCTAACCAGAAGGCTGGCAGTTCAAACCCACCAGCCACTCCTCAGAAGGAAGGTTGGGCAACCTATTTCATTAGTGATACTGCCTCAGAAACCTGAGGAGGGGTCGCTGTGAGTCAGATCCAACTCGATTGCAGTGAGTTTGATTTTTTAGTTTAGACAGTAAGCAAGGTAAACATGGATTCACTCATGCTTACTTATTAATTTGTGCTGAACAGTTCCAATGTTGTGGTGAAACCCTTGCTTATTGGAATCTGCCTCTAGTTTAGGCTAATGCTGGGGGAGGATCTTGAAGACTGGGATCTGTCCCTCCCTATTTGCAAGGACCCCCTCATAATGAAGGGGAAGACCATGGTGCTCTGCAATGAAAACAAGTGTGTCCTTGAGGAGGACTCTAATGAGGACTCCCAGCTATAAGATGGACTCACTCAGGAGACAGTGTGGTTGTCTCTTAGAAAACAGAAGCTGGGACTGATAGACATAGAGCAGCAGATGACCAGAACTAGATGAGGGACCACAAGTAGGAAGAAGGTCAAGACTAGGGTTTCTGAGATCAGAAGGAGGTGGACACAGCCCAGTCAGGGTAGAATTCTAGGGACTCTGAAGGGAGCAGGAAAGCCTGGGAATCCTTGGATCCTTCTCTTACATTCACATCTGATTAGTCCCCAAACCTTCATATGAATTACATTAGCCTTCTAAAAATAACCTGAATTCAGCTTTATGGTCATTCTCTTAGCTCAGGTACCATCACCTCTCATCTAGGTTAGAGCAGTGGGCGCTCACTGCCTATGATCTTTGTCTTGTTCATGTTGCAGCCAAAATTACCTTTTGAAGCATGTATGTCTGATGTCATGACCCTGCTAAAAGCCACAAGAGTGCCTGCTCTTAGGATAAAGTGCAAACCCCTTCACAATCCTGCTCCTTATTGCCCCTCCAGCCTTGTCTTCACTTCCTCCTGACATATATGCAGTGGTCCTGCCCAATTCAGTGTGCTCCAGTGTCTTCAAAAAGTCTTTTGCAGCTCCCCTCTAGGTCTCCCACCTGCTGTTCCTATCCTTTCTTCGTAGACCACACCTCCTTTCTTTTCATCTTGTACATTCTTCAGATATTTTTAAAGTCACTTATTCATGCTTTGCTCCCCACTCTACCTGGCTGCATATTAATGTCTCCAGAAAGTTTAAAGAGAAATTTCAGACCTATTCTAGCAAAGCAATGAGTCAGAATCTCTGAGGTTGTACTGGGCCGGCCAGGTAAGTAAAAAAGGGAGCTAGGTTTGAAAACTATTGGCCTGATCCATGCTCCCAAATATCCTAACCTTCACTATAATAGCACTTACCAGAAAATGGTAATTCATGACATTGTCATCACATTACCATCATCATCACCATTATTCCTATCACAAGAATCCTTGACATGTTATTCTTCTCCTTCAATTTTTACATTTAAAATTTGGAGACAATGCCAAGCTTTGTTTTCCAACTACTTTCCAAAGAGTGCTTATAATATGAATGAATGCCACCTGTTTTCTTCTTGCCCCTCCCCAAGACACAAGGTGCTACATCTTTATTCATTTCTGTTGTTTTTATTTGGGAAACAAAGCCAGAAAGTGAAGCCACACATTGGAACCTAGTTTGCTAGAGGCTTTCAGATCCCAGTTGCAGGTGCCAAAGCATAGCTCCACAAAACGGCTCTCTTAGCCGTTCAGACAAAGAACTGGTCATGTCATTGTTTATTATGAAGCATGTGTGAGGATTCTTGTGGATTACTCAACAGTGCCTATGAATCTGACCTCTGTGGATAACTGGGTGATACTAGTGTCATTGTTTTTAAAGCATGGCTAATAACATTGGCTGGATCACTCAGGGCCAGTTAATCAGAAGGAAGAGGCGATAATGGCATCTTTATGATGTACAGCCATGTGATAAGATGCAGACGTAATGAGAACTCTTTTCTTCTGGAAAAGATTAAAGACATAAAATCCTGGCTTGGGAAAAAAAAGACTCTTTGTCCTCCTACAACAAAGTGACCAGATGTCTTTATTAAGGCAGAACAGGGCCTAATGTTTTAGGACCAATCCTCCATCTGTGTTTTTTTTTTTTTTTAGTTTGTGGGTTTTTTGTTTTGTTTTTGTTTTTTGTTATTTCTCTGTTTCCTGGGTTTATGTGACACCATTTAAAAGAATCTAAGCACTTCCTGTGCCTGGCATTCCTCCCCTAGAAAATGGCAGCCCTACTCAGATGAGAGAGAGGGGTATCATCAGGCTTGACCTTCTCAAGCAGCAGGGAGAAGGAAATGATCCCTCAGAGACTGTTCTTACATCCATTTTAAAATGGGGGACAGACTTGGAAGCTCACTGTGACACAGGCATACCTCCCTGTTTGGTCTTCCACCATGAAACTTCTGGTTCTCCTCTGACAAACTGGTTGCCATTGAGTCAACTCTGATTCATAGTGACTCACATGTATCAGAGTAGAACTGTGATCTGCAGGATTTTCAGTGGCTGGTTTTTCAGAAGGAGATCAATAGACTTTTCTTCTGAGGCACCTCTTGATGGACCCAAACCTCCACAATTTGGTTAGTAGCCAAATGTGTTAATCACCAAGAACACCTCTCCTCCAACAAGAATTCCTCAAAAGGAAACATCAATCATGCCATGAGAATGGAAGGAAAATTCAGAGCTTTGGGACAGCTACATGGGAAGAAGTGTATTTGTTCTTCATTTCCTTATTTAGAAAAAAGAATTTTATTGGGTGTCTTCTTTCTTCTTAATTGAAGGATTATAGTTAAATGTGGAAGAAGCTTACAGGGAGCTGAAATACTTTGAATCTGCCTCTAACTAACCAGCCATCTGAAGTGGAGCAAAGCAATTTTCCTTTTTCAGGCCTATGAATTCAGAGAATTGAATGAAATATTGGCCCTACATCCCTGAAGCGCTACATCCATTGTGTTTGGCACTAAATCTGCAGCCCCTTGCACAGTGCCTGGCATGTAACAGGACCTCAGTAAAAATTGCTGAATGAACTAATGAATGCATGCATGAACAAAATAACCTCTAAGATCCCTTTTGGCCCTAAATTCTGTGATTCTTGCCAGATTTATTTTAATCACTCAGCCTGCAAATTTTGCACAGAGCCCAGCCACCCAAGCAGTTTAGTTAACTTTCTGCCTAAATACTTAAACGTCTCCTGATATTCCCATAGAAAAACAAGCAAAAAAAAAAAAAAAGGCCAGATGGAGAGATAGATCATATTTAGCACCTCTAATTTCTAAGCCCCATGTGATTGTGTCCAGCTCAAGATATGGAGTTAGAAAATGCCATCAGAAATTCACGTGTGCCAATTATCAGTTTTTTGCCTTTAGACAAATTACTTGATCCCTCTGAGACACAATTTTCCCATCTGTGAAGTTGGGTAACAATATAATAATCACATACACACACCAACACACATACACATACTCACACACACAAACACACACAGGGTTATTTTGATGATTCAATGGGAAAGTATTTGTGAAAGCATTTTATAGCAAAAAGTGCAACCACACCCTATAGCCCAGTGATTATATATGCCAGACTGGTCAAAGCGGGCTGGAAACAAAAACACAATTACTGATGCTAATTCAAATATGATTGGGTAGGACATCCCAGGAGCATGCCAGACACTACTGACACTTTTTGAAAATTTTTGAACATCAAATAAATCTTCTGGAATAACATTTTGATGGTTTTTATATATACAAATGAAGGACATATGGATTCAATTCCATTACATATATTCACTAGGACCAAGGAAGAACACCCTGGGGAAGGAATGTGAGCTTTGGTAGAAACCCAGAGTTTGAAATAAAAATATAATAATTCAAGAAAAAGAAAACTAATATTTATTAAGTACATCATGTTGGCCAGATGTTTTACATACATTATCTTACTTAATCCTCACAACCTCATGAAATATGAATTACTATCCCTTTTTTAATAAATAAGCTAACTCAAAGAGGTTGAGTTATTTACCCAAAGTCACAAAGACGAGCAGATCCAAGTCTGACCGGGGCTAACACTTTGGCCTCTCTATCCCACCCTGCCTTGAGGAAGTAAGGTCAGTACAGAAAGAGGCCACTCCTCATATAAAATGTCACCTTCTCTAAAAAATATAAACTTTCCTCCATGTTCTCTGTGGACCTTAAAAGATCTGGAATTTGATATATCTTCTTAATCTCTGCTGGGAATAATCCATGAAATGGTCTCATGCACAGAATTAATGTCAATGACCACTGCACTGGGACAGAAAGGCATTTCCAAACGTATTTTCTTGTAGTAAATATTTGCATGTCTCAGGCACTCAGCCACATCCCAGCCAGGCTCACTAAATGCCATATTTGGGATCTTTATATTGGAGTAGAGAATCTTTGATAAACAGTATGAAAATGACTATGAAATTAATTAGGACTTGTCAACTTTACTGGAAGAATCTGGCTAATTCTATTTCATTTCCAGGAGGCACTGGCTCCTTCCTTCCCATGGGAGGGAAAGAGGGAGATTAATCCTTTCTCCATCCTGTCAAGAGCCTTTCCACCAAATTAGGGCAACACAGATGCCAAGAATGGTTTGACTGGGACCCTTCAAAAGTGGCTAAGCACTTTGCATTGATTCTATAATTGGTTTCCTATCAGGTCTTTCACTTTTTAAAAATATTATGAATTAGCCACGGCCATATTAAGTTTTGTCACCTACAGAGAAGGCTTTTCTTTACTAACTTACTAAAAAGCTTGACCAAAATATTTCAACAGAAAGATGACTATATTGGACTTATGAAAAGGACTGTGATATTTTTTTAACATAGATCCCACTAGACTGAATCCTGCAGAAGGCTGGCGGTTCAAACCCACCAGCCACTCCTCGGAAGGAAGGTTGGGCAATCCTACTTCCGTAGTGATACTGCCTCGGAAACCCAAGGAGGGGTCACTATGAGTCGGGGCCGACTCGACAGCACATAACAACAACAACAACAGACTGAATCCAGATTTTCAGACCTCTGGTGTAGAAGGTGATGGGTTCACAGATTACAACTGATCCAAAATTGTGAGAAACAGTTTTGTTTCTTAATAGATAAATGTTGTTGTGTTTATATTAATATACAATCCAAGTTTTTACAGAATGTAGTTGCTGCTAAGGGCCTTCTTATGTGTGAGCACCTCATGGAACTTGTTTCATTGGAATTGTTGTTGTTGTTATGTGCCATTGAGTTGGACCCAACTCATAGTGACCCCTCCCTGAGTTTCCAAGGTGGTATCACTACGGAAGTAGATTGCCCAACCTTGAGCGGCTGGTGGGTTTGAACTGCCAGGCTTTGACTGGCAGGTTAGTAGTCAAGTGCCTTAGGTACTATGCTACTCTTAAATCCATTTTTGGTGTCTAACAATGGTCTAGATAAGCTAGTAAGACCATTTTGCTCTGAGCATTGTGATTTTTGAAAGAATTCAGACTGGGCACTAGTTTTAGGGTAAATCAATGATTATTTTAATTGATCTTCAAGACAACGTTATATGAAATGTCTGTCAATACTTGTAATCAAACTGTCACTCTCCTTGCTCTATATTAAATTAAGAAACTAGGTCCTTGGGAGATCTATCTAACCTTTTTGGGAAACCAAATGATTCCTCCAATTTGACCTTGCCCAGCACTTACTCTAATTTAAAAGCACATAAATAGACTGTCCAAGTAGGAGAAGATATTCTTATGATGGTGATCAAAGAATTTCTACAGAAATTCATGATCAGAGGAAAGCAAAATATGTGATGGCACCCCAAAACCTTAGAACACTTAACCTTACTAAAATGGCTGACCCAAGATTTGGCTCAGACTTCATTTTGTCTTAGGATCCACTTTTGTTTCTCAGAAAGTAACCCATGACTATTGGATAAACAAGGGAGAGGCAGCTATTCCCTGCAGAAGAACATGTAGTATGTTTAAATAGAGTAACTGAACCACCAACAGAGATCCACTCTGTTTTATCTTGCTAATCACGTATCTTTCACAACACTTAACTGAATGTTTTTCTTCTGCCTTTGGTCATTCAGGAGGTCACATGCCTTAGGCTACCTTGACTTTAAACTCTCTTTCAAAAATGTCATAATATTTTTTGTAGGTGAGAGAGGTTTTTGATCTTTAGGCCTGCCTGATTTCACCCCAAAATATTACAAATATTGGAGGAGACGTCAGTTAAAGGACTTATCAGAGTCCTACTGGAAGACACCGAAACTTGGTCTCTTCACCAAACCATATGTAGCTGAACTAGAAGGTTTTAAACCAAAGATATATTTGTCACAAATTAAAGAAACTTAAGCACTTATTTGGACTTGAAATGCCATAGTGGGCAGAAGCACACAAGTTTCCCAAGGTCATGGACTTTGAGGTCATTGGACTTTGTTTAAATCTTTATTGCTTTTGAGATTTCTTTGTGTGGGCAACTTGGTTTTGCCAGGTAGGAAGTTTCCATACAGACTATCAGTATATTTGCTATCTGTTTTTATATTTATTACTTTTGTCTTACATGCCTTTAGGTTTTGTAGATTAATAGCTTTCCCTTAGTGAATGAATATTACTGAAATTACTGCTTTGTGCCTAACCCTCATTGCTTTTAAAGAAGCTTTATTATATCAGTTAAGTTTTATTAATTTGTGTAGGGAAGTCTTTCCATGTGTTTTAACTGACACTCTAACCACTTAAGGAGCTCTGGTGGCACAGTGCCTAAGACATTTGATTGCTAACCAGAAGGTTGGCGGTTCAAATCCATCTGCCACTTTGTGGAAGGAACACTGGGCAATCTACTTCTACAAAGATTTATCACCTCAGAAACCCAATGGAGGTTGCTATGAGTCAGAATCAACTCAACAGTGGGGGGGGGGGCGGTGCACTAACCACTCAATGGCAGTGGGGTGAGGGGTGCACTAACCACTTAAAGTTAGATCAGACCTCATCCCCAGTTATACTGAGCCAGGTCAAAACAACCTTTGTCACCTGAGGCAATGTCACTGGGGAACAGCCGTAGGCTCAGAAGTCTACACAATTACCTGCACTCCAGCTTTCTCTCTCTCTCTCTCTGTCTCCCTTTCACTAGTGCCCTTGGACACAGTCACAGTCTAGAAGGATGCTATTCTTCTTTATCAACTGCCCAGGCAGCCTTTCTCTATCACCTGTTGTTGTTGTTGTTGTTTGCCGTCTCATAGCGACCCCTCCTTGGGTTTCCAAGGCAGCATCACTATGGAAGTAGGATTGCCCAACCTTCCTTCCGAGGAGTGGCTGGTGGGTTTGAACCGCCTGCCTTCTGGTTAGCAGTCAAGTGCCTTAGCCACTATGCTACCAGAGCTCCCTCTCTATCACCTAGCCACCCAGAATTGGGTCTACAAAAATCGACTTCTTATTGCAGGCCCCTGGTGGCTCATTGCTCTTGTGGGTTCATTAATTCTCTGTAACAGCAGCTCACAAAATTCATGGAGACTGTTACTTATACATATAGTTACACATTTATTATAACTAGAAAGGAATCAAGCACAGAGATACAAGAGGTGAGGTGTAGGAGAGTTCCTGGCACAGGACCTCCAGTTGTGCCCAGGGACATGCTGCTCTTTCTCTTGTGCATGGATGTTCTCATCTACCCAGGATACCAAAAAAAAAAAAAAAAAAAAAGTACCCCTAGGTCCCACACCTGCTTGTCATTGGGACTTCAATGAATATGCATGACTGGGCTTTAATATATAGTTATGATCAATCCAGTCAATGGATATGCCTGACTGTAGTGGGCCCCTTCCCTTTCTGAACTTTGTTCACCATGGTGGGGTCTGTGTAGCCCCTACTTGTCCAGCTATTTTGGAAAATAAAGGCATCTTGCTTGCTTGAGTTATTTTCAGAAATCAAGTCAAAAAGATCCAAACCAAGTTCTTTGTCCCACAGATAGCCATGACATTAGTGAAAGTTCCAGGACATGCTTTCTTGGTTTATACAGCAACATTTTCTAAATCTTTAGGTTCTAGTTTCAAGCCTTAAAATGTACAGTTCATTTTTAAGTCTATCTCTTTCCTTCTGTAGTTGATGTAAGTGGTAAGGAGAAATCATGCTGCCTTCAAGATTTTGTTTATAAAATCTCAGCCAAATATCCAAGTTCAACACTTACAAGTTCTGCTTCCCACAAAACATTCAAAGATACTTCACACAAGTTCTTTGTTACTTTATAAAAAGCATCACCCTTTCTCCATGTCACTAACATGTTCATTATTTCTTTTTAAAGCCTCACCAGAAGTATACTTAATGTTCACCTTCCATTGACACAATAGATGCTTTCTCTATGTTGTTGCTGTTGTTATGTGCCATCAAGTCAGACCCGACTCATAGTAACCCCTCCTTGGGTTTTCAAGGCAGTATCACTACAGAAGTAGATTGCCCAACCTTCCTTCTGAGGAGTGGCTAGTGGGTTTGAACTGCCAGCCTTCTGGTTAGCCTTAGCCACTATGCTACCTGAGCCCTCATTAGAATTGTCCTTAATGTCCAGAATTCTACCAATAGTCTCTTCAAGGCAATCCAGTCTCTTACTGGTGCAAAACCACTTCTACATTTTAGGTATTTGTTAGAGTAGCACCCCTTCCACTTCTCAGTGCTAGATTTTATCTTAGTTTCCTAGTGCTGCTGTTACAGAAATACCACAAATGGATGGGTTTAAAGAACAGAAATTTATTTTCTCACAGTTCTGGAAACTAGAAATCCAAATCAACATACTGTCCAGGTTGATTCTTTCCTTGTAGGTAACCTTGGCTGTTCCTTTGTTCCTTGGCAATCTTCATATGGCATCCAACTTCCCTGTTTGTGTCTGTCTCTGTGTCTAATCTTTTTTTTTTTTTTTTTTTTTTTTAATAACTCAGAGGTAATTAGGTTTAGGACACACCCTATCCTGGTGTGGGCTCATTAACATATATTAGATTGCATTATGGCAGGTAATTAACATCCATACGTATAGGAGTTAGGATTCCAACACATATTTCTCAAAGGACACAACACAATCCATAGCAGTTGCTCATAAGTTTCTTATAGATAAGAATTTTAGCTTTGTATTTGTTCTGGTGGCATAGTGTGTAAAGCATTTGACTGCTAACCAGAATACTGGTGGTTCAAACCCACTAGCCACTCCTCCGAAAGGAGATTGGGCAATCTACTTCCATAGAGATTCGGTCTCAGAAACCCAAGGAGAGATTGCTATGAGTCAAATCGACTTGACGGCAGTGAATATGGTTTGTTTGATATTTGTTACAGAGCCCACCATCACTAAAAAATGAAAATATATGAGAATTTTGATGCTGGCTTATAGTAAACACTTTAAAAAATAATTCAATAGATGAGTTAAACAATATTAAAGATAATCATGTCTATTTCTGCTATCAGCTTCCTATTACCTGCCCATATCATTGTAATCATCAATCTATATGTTCCTCGTTCTCAGATTATTCCATTACAAGCATGCACAATAATTTACCAAATCATATTTCCATTGAATACTTTTAAGTTATTTTTCAGTTTTTTCATAAAAACAGAGTTATAACATACCAGATTCAAGGAACCCAAAATTCAAGGAATCCTCCTTCTGAGTAGACCTGGCTGTGCCTCTGACAAGTTCAGTTAGGAAAAGAGATTAATTTCCTGTTTGTATCTGAGCTTCTTATTGGAACATAAGATTTTTGGAGTGTGAGCCAACTGAATTAGATCCAGAGCCCCTCTGGGAATAGAGCTTAGAAATCTACAATGTAACAGCCTCACCAGTGATTTCATGCACCCTACATTTTGAGAACTATTAGTTGTGTATGTGAGCCCAGGAAAAGCTGAACCCACAAAGCCTTTAATTTGACTACAAATTGTACAAATTATATAAGCATATAGTTTGTATCTTAAGTCTTCATACTATAATAAAATATCTCTTGCATTCCAAAAATCTCCTGCACTCTTCTCCAGAGTGGAAAAGGATAAGAATGGTTGACTATGAGAGAGGAATAGAGTGTAAGGCTCTGTGGGAGAAAAAGACAAGAATAGCATGTTGTTGTTTTCGTTATTTGCCGTGGAGTTGGCCCCGACTCATAGCGACCCCTCCTTGGGTTTCCGAGGCAGTATCACTACGGAAGTAGGATTGCCCAACCATGGCAACTGAAAAGAAGACAACCTTTGATTCCTCGGCACACAATTGAGTAAGAGTCTCCAGAGGAAATGTTTTTGTTTGAAAATGTCCTTGAGACTTTCTCTCACAAGCAATTACCCAACTGCTACATAAACTTGCTTATAAACACTCAGAGCACCCAACAGAAAGACAATATCAAGCATCCTTTTTGCAATCAGTTTCCCAAGAGTAATCTTGTTGTGTATGTGTATGTGTGTTCTAAATATAAAGGGGTCACCAAAAGAATAGGTGAGGGTTCCAGGTCCAACATGGCAGTCAAAGCAGACACACTATGCAGGCTCTCTACAAAAAAGACTAGGAAAAAAAAAAAGAAAGAAAGAAAGAAACATCTACAGATAACAGTCTTGGATCCTAGAGCTTCAAAGGAAATGATAAAGTAGATCAAATATTGATGAAGAGGAAGAGACTGAAAAAAACAGTGAACAAAGAGTAGTAAAGTGCTAACCTGCACAGTGCAGCTGTTTTGAAATATTACATGCAGCAGTTCTGACCAAAGCAGGAAATAATCAGCTCCACTTGCCTAGGACTGCACCAGCACCTATCACCTATCAGTGATCAGTGTCCCCACACCATTTACCTTGCACAACCTCCCAGTGACTACAAATGCAGCTCTCCCGACCCCTACCCATCCTGTGGCTAGTCAAACTCAAACTTGCCTCACTGCCAGTACTGAGCTGCTCCTTTTTTTGGGGGGTGGGGGGTGGAGGGTGGGGTGGCCTTTCTACTTAGTTCTTCCATGCTTCTGTCTTCCTTGAAGAACAGAAGTCCCTCCCCATCACTGTCCACACAGTTAGTAGCACCTGTCCCTGTCCCTCCCTGCCAGAAGTATTCTCTCTGGTACAGGTGTGTTTGGTGGCTGGCATTTTCTGTACTACTGTGCTACGTTTTTCTTTCTACCTTTTTTCTTCTTTTTTCCTTCTCCTTAAGGTCCTTCCCTCTTCTCCCTCTTGCTTTCCTTTTCTTTATTTTCCTGTATTTTTTCCCTCTTCATCCTATCTTTCTTTTCCATCTTCTTTTCTTTCTTTTTGTTTGTACCTCCACTTCCATAGTCATTCATACCCACATCCACCCCTTCATGGATAGCAAAGTGAACTCTCCCAGAGTGATCTCTGTGTTTCTGCTGCAGCCGTGCTTGGCAGCTAACACTTGCAGCAGGTTGTTGTTTGTTTTTCTTGTGTCTCTTTTTTCTTTTTCTTTTGTCATTCTTCTCAGTCCTTCCCTCTTTCCCCATGTTTTTCTTTCTTTTTTTTTTCTTTTTTGTCTCGATTCCCGACCCTGTTACTTTTTTCTTTTCCTTTTTCTCCTTTTTTTTTCTTCTGATCCAGTTGAGTGATTTTCTTGCCCTTCACCCAACCCCCAATTCAGTAGTGCCACCTCTGACACTCTATATTCATTAGTGCATGCTCTCACAGAGCAAGTGCCATATTCAGTGTTTGGTGGCTGTCACTTGCCACTTGTTTCTTTGTTTTTGTTCTTATTGTTTACTTCCTCTTTCCCCCCCCCTTTTCTTTTTCCTCTTTTTCTTTCTTCTTAAGTCTCCCCTTTTCCTCCCTGGGTTCCCCCCCCCTTTTTTTTAATCCTCCTCTCTCACTTATTTCCCCCTTTCTCTATCTCTTCCCACATCCCCCACCTTATTTTTCTTTCTATCTTTTTCTCCAAAAGTTGGGAGCCAGTGGCCCTACCCAACCATACCCAACCACACCTGGTGTCCCAAACACTGGGAAAGTGTCACCACCCACTCCAGGACTACTGGACCAATGACAGATAGTGGCCAACAACTCCAGTCTACTCTAAGCAGCTCTGTATGATCAGTAATCAGAGATTCACACACACACATACTGCCACCTACTACCAAATCTGCCCAGAGACAGGTGGTGAGTGCACCAGTGCTGCCAAATTAGTGACCAGAGTAACATAACTGCCCTGTTACCTGAATATATTAAAACAGAACAAAACAAAAAATAGGGTGAAGCAACCCAACATATAATCAACAAATTAATGCAATAACATTAAAATATCTCAGAAACAACAGGCAACTTCAAAAGCACAAAAATAAAGGACATGATGTCCCAAACAAATAACAAAAGTACAAGGCTAGGAAATATTCCAGAGAATTACCTGTTAAGGAATTCAAAAGAATACTTAAGAGGTGTTCCTGTAAGGTGGAAGAATAGGGAGACAAACTACACAGATCCTCTTCAACAAAGAAAAGGGGAACCAATTAGCAAAGATACAGAAGACAATCCTGGAACCCTGAGCTTTGAAACAAAGGATACAGAAGTGGACTAAACTCCATCTAATAGAAGAACCTGCATGAAAACACCAAAAAAGGAGACATCCAGAGCTGAAGTCTGTCAGCGATCCTGATGGCATGGACGGCTTTGATATTGCCAAGGGTTGTTAGGACTTAAGAATTAACCTGAAAATCAGCCCTGCTAGCTGAGGGCTGCACAGAGGAGTGCACAAGTGGGTGGTGAATAAAAGGGGAAGCAATGAAGAGGGAGACAGGCTGAACTATGGACTTTTGGGTGTCCAGAGGGTGTACCCATTTTGAATGTTTATAAGAGGTTTGACCATTTAGGATACTTAAAGTGATAGCATTCCCTCAGATTTCAGGGACCTAAGAATAGGCTCCACTTGCCGGAGACTGCAAGGATATCCCAGACACAAGTGACTGGAAAGGTGCGACACTCCCCTTGTTACTCTTATATCCCACAACTTCTTGGTGAATGGAGGTGCAGCCATCCCTCACTCCCACCCACCTTCTGGGCCAGTGAGAATTCCATCCCAGTCTGTACGCTCTAACACCTGGGTGCCCTGCCCCGCCCTGCCCAGAATTTTTGTTTGTTTGTTAGTTTCTGTTTATTTAAAAATTATTATCACCATCCTTTTCTCTTTTTTTGTCCATTTTATGACTATTCTTTCTTCTTCACTTCCTAGGTTCTAGTTTTCAGCTTTTTCTCTATTCCCTTTTCCTGGTTGCCATATTTTGCTTTCTTGTGGTTCTCCCCAATCCTTGTTTTTCTTTTTGTGTTTTTACCATTTTTTTCTTCATTATTCTCCTACTATACTTCTTTTCTCTTATTGCCCAATCACCAGATATTGAGGGTTTTTTCTTTTCTTTTTTTGATGATTGTTCCTATGTGTTTATGTGGTATGTTTTTCTTCTGCTTGCTTTTACTTTATTTATGGTTTTTCAATTGCTATATTTGTCTCACTGAGTGGGAGATAGCAATTATGCCCACACGACACAATCACACCCACACCTTCTGCAACTTCACTTACAGAGTGAGAGTCACCACTTCCTTCTCCACCAACTGGCCAACAATAAATAACCACCTATAAGACCCTGACTCACCCTTAACTGCTCTTCACAAATAGTTAACAAAGATCCAAATACAATAATGTCACAATGTCTCAGAGACAACAGACCATCACAGTGCAAACAAAGAAGCAAGATAAAGTGATAGAAACTAAAGAGCAGGATATGGACCCACAACATGTCCCTGAGGAAGAAGCAGCATTGGAACTACCTGATAAGGAATTTAAAAGAATTATATTTAAGTATTTTCAAAGGATTGAAAGACAGATCACAGAAAACACTGACAAAATTAAGGAAAACACAGGCAAAACCTTAGAAAAATTTCAGAAGAAAACACAAGAACAAAATGACAAAATAAATGAAAATTAGAAATTATGCAAAATTTACAGATAGAAATCCAGAAGATTAATACTAAATTTCCAGAAATAGATAACACATTGAAAGGGCAAAGGGGTAAAATGGATGCAATGAAAGACAGAATTAATGAGATTAAAGACAAATACTTGAATACTTCTCTGGAAAGGGATCAATCAGAAAAAAGATCAAAACAAAATGAAGAAAGCCTAAGGTTCCTGTGGGATACCATCAAAAGGAAGAACCTATGTGCCACTGGAATTCCAGAACAGGAAGAGAAAAATAAAACCAATAAGAAAACTGTCTAAGATTTGTTGGAAGAGAATTTTCCTGGTATGATGAAAGATGAGACTATATCAATTCAGGAAATCCAATGAACTCCAAACAGGATGGACCCCAAAAGAAAATCACTGACACATCATCATCAAACTCATCAAAACCAAAGACAGAGAAAGACTCCTGAAAGCAGCACAGGAAAAACAAAGAGTACTGACAAAGGACAACCAACAAGAATAAGCTTTGATTTCTCAGCAGAAACCATGCATATAAGAAGGCAATGGGATGTATATATAAAACCCTGAAAGGGAAAAATTTCAAACCAAGAATTATAAACCCAGCAAAATTGTCCTTCAAATATGATGGTGAAATTAGGAGATTTCCAGATAAGTAGAAATTAAGGGAATTTGTTAAAACCAGACCAACCACATAAGAGATATTAAAGGGAGTCCTTTGAACAGAGAACCAATAATAGAAAACAACAACTGACCATTGATACACAAGATAACATAACCCAGAAACCAACACATCTATGGAAGTATCCAAAGTATAATAAACTTAGAAGATTGTAAACAGGGAACCGGAGACATCAATTGGCAAAAGAAGACAACTACAAACCAAAAAGAAGGAAAAAATAGTGTAGTTACAGAATTTCTAAATGATGAGGAAGTCAAGAGAGTTGCAAGATAGAATGGACTGCTCTAAACTTGGGGAGAAAATTATAAATCACAGGGTAACCTCAAAGAAAAATTATAAACCTTCACATCACAATAAAAAACAGGAAAAGCACAAATATTTACCAAATACTAAAACAATAGCAACAAAGGAAATGATAACACAATTCATAAACAAAATGATCTCAGCACAGAAAATTATATGGAACAAATAAATCAGCAACACCATAATAAAAACACATAACAAAATGACAGCAACCAATTCATACTTGTCGATAATTACACTGAATGTGTCAATGGAATAAATGCACCACTCAAAACATGCAGAGTTACAGACTGGATAAGAAAACATAAGCTATCAATATGTTGTCTACAAGAGACACACCTTAGAGACAAAGACAAAAATAGACAAAATCAAAGGTTGGAAAAAGATATATCAACCAAATGGGAACCAAAACAGAGCAGGAGTGGCAATATTACTTTCAGAGCACCTCAACCAACAACTGCACAATATAAATTCTTTTCCAGTGCACATGGAACTTTCTCCATGATAGATAACATTAGGCAGTAAAGCAAGCCTTAATAAATTTAAAAACATTGAAATACTGCAAAGCATCTTCTCAGATCACAATGCTATAAAATTAGAAATCAACAATAGAAAGATCAATGGAAAAAGAGCAAACACATGGAAACTGAACAACACCCTCCTTAAGAATGACTGGGTAACTGAAGAAATGAAAAATGAAATTACAAAATTCCTTAAATCAAAAGAGAATGAAAACACAACAAAGCAAAATCTCTGGGACACAGCAAAAGAAATGATCAGAGGCCAATTTATAGCAATAAATGCATATATTAAAAAAAGAAGAAGAAAGAGCCAAAATCAACACTTTAATTCAACATCTCCAACAATTAGAAAAAGAACAAGAAAAGCCTACAGTCACCAGAAAAAAGGAAATAATAAAGGCTTGAGCAGAAATAAATGAAACAGAAAATAGAGAGACAATGGAAAAAATTAACAAGACTAGAAGCTGGTTTTTTGAAAAGATTAACAAAATTGACAAATCACTGGCAAATTTAAAACAAAGAAAGAGGGAGAGAATACAAATAACATGAATAAGAAACAAAATGGGTGACATCACAACAGAACCAACTGAAATAAAAAGGATAATAGTAGGATACTATGAAGAACTATACTCCAACAAATTTGAAAATCTTGAAGAAATGGACAGATTTCTAGAAACACATCACCTACCTAAACTAACACAGACTGATATGGAAAAGTTGAACAGATCCATAAAAAAAGAAGAAATTGAACAGGGCTCTGGTAGCATAGTGGCTAAGACACTTGCCTGCTAACCAGACGGCTGGCAGTTCAAACCCACCAGCCACTCCTT
>NW_006921819.1:904118-909462 GCF_000298275.1 Orycteropus afer afer | reverse complement strand
CCTCGGAAGGAAGGTTGGGCAATCCTACTTCCGTAGTGATACTGCCTCGGAAACCCAAGGAGGGGTTGCTATGAGTCAGGGCTGACTTGACGGCACATAACAACAACAACAATATATGGCATAAATAGACTATCAAGCATAACCCAAAATGCACAAACAGCAGAAGAGAAACTAGATGAATGGAGCCTTCTAAAAATTAAATTTTTTTGTGCTTCCAAAGACTTCTTCAAGAGAGTCAAAAGAGAACCTATAGATTGGGAAAATATATTCAGCAATGATATATCCTACAAGGGACTTATCCCTAGAATTTATAGAAAACTCAACACTCAGCAACAAAAAGACAAACAATCTAATTAAAAAATGGGCAGTAAACATGAATAGAAACTTCACCAAAGAGGATATTCAGGTGGCCAACAAACATATGAAGAAATGTTCACGATCATTAACCATTACAGAGATGCAAATCAAAACAACAATATGATACCATATTGCCCCAGCACTAGTAGCAAAATTCAACAAGAGAGAAAAGAACAAATGCTGGTGAGGATGTGGAGAGATTGGGACTCTCATACTGCTTTTGAGACTGTCAAATGATAAAACCACTGTGGAAAGCAGTATGGTGATTCCTTAAAAAGTTGGAATTAGAAATACCATTTGATCTAGCAATTCCATTACTGGTATATATCCTAAAGAAGTGAGAGCTAGGACAAGAACGGATATATGCACACCCATGTTCATCATAGCACCGTTTACAATAGCAAAAAGATGGAAACAACCTTGGTATCCATCAACAGAAGAATTGATAACCAAACTACAGTACATACACACAATGGAACATTATGCAACCCTAAAGAATAATGTAGAATCTGCAAAACACTCCATAATGTGGATGAACTTGGAAGACATTATGCTGAGTGAAATAAACCCATCACAGAAGGACAAATATTGTATTAGTCCATTATTGTAAAAAGTCAAAAAAAAAGTCTTATATATAGAAGGAAATTTTCTTTGTTGGTTACCAGGGATGGGTGAAGAAGGGAGGGACCACTCTTAGATAGGCAGAGACAAGTATTGATTTGGGTGCAGAGAAGGAAAATGGACCAAATGTGAGTGATCAACATGGTGGCATTGAGGAAGAAGAAGACATAGAGAGGTGCATGGGAGGTACAGACAACAAAGATGAACCCTTTTGCACATAAGTACTTTGTTGTTGGTGAGGCCAAACATTGATTTATGGGTGGACAGATGGCACATAACAAAAACAAAACAGATGGGTGGACAGGCTGAACTATTAGGTATGTCTAGGTAGGGTAGAGTGAGCCCAAGACCATGTGTAGGGTTGGCAGACAATGTTTCAGTGTATTTCAGACAGTGTATTTGTATGTTCTGAAAGAATTCCCAGGTACACAGTAGAGATGACAAGGGGCAAGGTGCAGTCACTTCTTGGCCACAGCCAGCTACCCAAAGGGAGTGAGTTGTTGGACCTGTGCGCTCAGGACCATAGTCACAGGGGACATCAAGCTCAATTGGCATAACATACTACACAAAAACATTGTTCCACATCCTACTTTGGTGAGCAGTTACTGGAATCTTAAAAACTTGTGACTGGCCATCTGGATGCAACAATGGGTCTCTCCTCATCCACAGCAAATAAGAATGAAGAAAACTAAAGATGCATAGAAACAATTAGTCCAAGTGAGTGGTACACCATGTGATCCTCAGCCTACACCACTGGGAGACCATAAAAAAAAGCTGGCGCCCAACTACCACTGTCAACCCCTCAAAAAACTCAATGAACCCAAAGACAAATCATCAAGCCATCTCATAATCAAACTTTCCAAAATCAAGGACAAACAAAGAATCTTGAAAGCAGCTGGGAAAAATAAAAAGTTACCTAAGTCGCCTTCAAAGGATAACCAGCAATACTAAGCCCTGATTTCTTAGCAGAAACCATGCATGCAAGAAGGAAATGGAAAATATATAAAATGTTGAAAGAAAAAATTGCCAACCAAGAATTATATATCCAGCAAACATCTCTCAAATACAATGGTGAAACTAGAATGTCCTACGATAAACAGAATAAAAGAATTTGCAAAAACCAGACCAACCTTACAAGAAATGCTAAAATGAGTCCTCTGGACAAAGAACCACCAATGGCAGACCACAACTGGAGATTAAGACATAAAGGAACATAAAGTAGAAATCAACTCAGAAACAGAAGTATCAAAACCAAAATAAACCTACAAGATAGAAAATAGGGAACCAGAGATATCGATTTGTAAGCGATGATATTACGAAGCAAAAATAGGGGATAAATTTTATAGTTACAGAATTTCCAAATGGAGAGGAAGTGAAGATGATATCAAGAGAGAATAGACTGGTTTAAACTTGGGAAGATAATGATAAATTACAGTGTAACTTCAAAGAGAATTAATAAACCTTCACACAAAAATAAAAAAAAAAAAAGAAAATCATAAAGTCTCAGAAAATACTAAAACAATAGCCATGGAGGAAATAATGAGAAAATTCAGAAACAAAATGAGCTCAGCTCAGAAAATTATATGGTACAAAGAAATTATCAACACTGCACACATACCAAAAAAAAAAAAAAAAGCAGCAGTAAATTCATACTTATCAATAATTACATTAAATGTAAATGAATTAAATATGCCAGTTGAGAGAGTAACAGAATGGATAAGAAAACATTATCCACCAATATGTTGTCTACAAGAGACACATTTTAGACACAAGATAAAAATAAGCTAAAAACCAAAGCATTAAAAAACATATATCAAGCAACAGGCAACCAAAAAAGAGCAGGGGTGGCAATATTAATTCTGATAAGATAGACTTTAAGGCAAAATAAATAAATAAATAAAATGATTAAAGGATCAATCAAGCAAGAGGATATAACCATAATAAATATCTACACACCCAGTGAAAGAGCCCCCAAGTACAAGTCTTAGTTCTCTACTACTGCCATAACATAAATACCACAGCTAATGGCTTCGACAAACAGGAATTTATTCTCTTACAATTTACAATGATAAAAGTCCAAATTCAGAGTGCCAGCTCTAGAGGCTGGGTGAAGGCCTCTCAACTTTGGACATCAGCTCTGCCTCTTCTTCCAGGCCCACTGGAGCTAGAGACTTCTCCTAATTCACACAGCTACTAGATGCTGAAGCTGATGAACTTAAGATCAGCAGGTAAAAATGGCACAATCCCAAGGTCCGCAGGCAACACAGCAGACCACTGGTTCAAGTCCAGGAACTGAATACTCAGCCAAATGCAGGATCCAAAATGTGCCCCAAAGCTAGAGACCTTCCCCAAAGCTTCTCCATATATACTGGAAGCAAGCCACTCCCCTTTCAGCTACTTATCTGCTCACAGCAGATTCCACCATGGAAGTGGTTACTATCTCATCATAGAGAATAACTACATTCAGCTGCCAAGCAACTCAAAACCATGGCCCAGCTAAGTTGACACACGATAACTACCACATTGCACCCCTTGTTGATTTGGCATCTGTACAGATCTCCATCTGTGGCCTGATTCTCCTAGTCCATCTGAGTGTTGACCTCAGCCCGTTGACCTGGCAGGCCCCAATCTTCTGCCCCATGGGCATAGCAGCCATGACCCCTCACTTTGGGGCAGCACATATGGCCCCACCCCACTGGCACTCATGTACAGCAGCCTCACTCTCCAGAACACAAGTTGATGAAGATCTGACTTTTTGAAACCTAGGAGGCTGTGGTGGCCCCACTCTTTACAACCCCAAGTCCATGGTCCTATCCTTTGAGAATGAGGCAGCTCTGCCTCCTGTTTCCTTGGTCTCTCAAAGAAGCCAGTTGGCATCTGCCTTGTTCTAGAAAGTGTTACAAAGCTCTTCAGCTCTACCAGTAATTAGTACCCAAAGGCAACCCACTCTGCGAAGAAGCCTTCTGCCCAAAAGCATTCAGCTTTCTCACTCTGTGGGCTGGCAACACCATCGCTCTGTCTCTTGCTGATCTCTTGGCTCTGCTAACTCAGTCTCTATGCTAGTCTCTCTGTCCCTCTTTCTACCTCTTTCTCTTCCAGCCTCTCTGCCTGTCTCTTTGCCCATATTTCTGCCCTTCCCACTGCCAGTCTCAGCACAGGGATCTCCAGTCCAAGGACATGCTCCAGTCCTGCTTCCACATTTTAAGTACATGCTAGAGCAGCACCCTACTCTCTCAGTACCAAGGCTGGGTTCTCTAGAGAAGCAAAACCAGTGCAGCTAATAGAGAATAAAAAATTAGCTCAGAGAAATGGCTCACACAGTTGTAGAGGCTGGTAAGTCCCAACTTTGTAGGTCAAACATCAAGCTGGAAGCTTTTCCTGTCTCACACAGCTGCAGGGGATGACAAACCCAAGATTGGCAGGAAATGTATCAGGCTGCTGGCTTCAGCAAATAATGAATCCAAGATCAGCAGGTAAAATGGCAGATTGTTGGCTCATAGGTTGGAAGACAATGATCCCAAGATCAGCAGGCAACACAGCAGGCCACTGGTTCATGGTGAGGAACTTGAGATGAAGACTTGGCCAAATGGAAGATCCAAAATGTGTCAAAAATCTGGAGACCTTTGCCAAAGCTTCTCCACATAGACTGGAAACAGGCCATACCCTGAAGGCAACTCCCCTTAAACTACTTAGCTGCTCACAGCTGATTCTACCATGGAGGTGATTACAATCTCATCATGGGGATTTGGCTGCCAAGCCACTCAAAACCATGGCCCACCCAAGCTGACCCACAATCTTAACTACTACAGTACATAAATCAAGCTTCAACGGAATTGAGAGGAAAAATAGGCAATTCCACAATAATAGTTGTTGTGTGTCATTAAGTTGGCTCAGACCCATACAGACCCTATGTACAACAGAATGAAACACTGCCCAGTCCATCCACACAAGCTTTGCTATGCTTGAGCCCATCATTGCAGCCACTGTATCAATCCATCTCATTGAGGCTCTTCCTCTTTTTTGCTTGCCTTCAACTTTACCAAGCATGATATACAATAATAGTTGGAAACTTTAAGATAACCACTTTTGATGAAAGACAGAACAATTAGAATGAATTTTAAAAGATGCAAAACATCTAAACAACACAATCAACCAATGAGACCTCATAGATGTATACAGAATACTCCACCCAACAACAGCACAATATATGTTCTTTTCCAGTGCACATAGAACTTTCTCCAGAATAGACTATATGTCAGGCCAGAAAGCAAGCCTCGATGAATTTTAAAATACCAAAAGAGTATTATGCATCTTCTCAGATTATAATGCTATAAAATTAGAAACAAACAATAGGAAGATCAACAGA
>NW_006921819.1:902226-904018 GCF_000298275.1 Orycteropus afer afer | reverse complement strand
GAAGGTTGGGCAATCCTACTTCCGTAGTGATACTGCCTCGGAAACCCAAGGAGGGGTTGCTATGAGTCGGGTTTGACTCGACGGCACATAACAACAACAAGAACAATTAAAAAATTACCAACAAAAAAAAGTACTGGCCCAGATAGTTTCACTGGAGAATTCTACCAAACATTCAGAGAAGAACTGACACCAATCCTATTCAAACTATTCCAAAACATAGAAAAGAATGGAATCCTCCCTAATTCATTTAGTGAAGCAAGCATAACCTTGATATAAAAACCAGGCAAAGACATCACTCAAAAGGAAAACTACAGACCAATATCCCTCATGAATGTAGATGTAAAAGTCTTCAACAAAATCCTAACCAATAGAATCCAAAAACATATAAAGAAAATCATTCATTAAGACCAAGTGGGGTTCATATCAGGTATGCAAGGATGGTTCAACATTAGAAAAACAACCTACATAATCCACCACATAAATAAAACAAATGAAAAGATCCACATGATCATATCAATCGATGCAGAAAAGGCATTTGACAAAATCCAACACACATTCCTCATCAAAACTCTTAGCAAAATAGGAATAGAAGGGTAATTTCTCAACATAATAAAGAGTACATATGAAAAACCAACAGCCAACATTATTCTCAATGGAGAGAGACTGAAACCATTCCCCTTGCCAACAGGAACCAGACAAGGATGCCCTCTATCACCACTTCTATTAAATATTGTATTGGAAGTCCTAGTCAGGACAATAAAGCAACAAAAGGAAAACAAAAGCATGCAGATTGGTAAGGAAGAAGTCAGACTATCCCTATGTGATGATAATATGATCCTATACATAGAAAACTCAAAAGACTCAGTCAAAAATCTACTGGAACTAATTGAGAGATTTAGTATAGTGGCAGGATAAAAGATCAACATCCAAAAATCCATAGGATTCCTCTATACAAGCAAAGAGGTTGCCGAAAAAGAAATAAGGAAATCAATACCATTTACAATAGCTACCAAAAAAATAAAATACTTGAGAATAAATCTTACCAGGGACACAAAAGACCTGTTCAAAGAAAACTATAAAAAACTAATTCAAGAAACCATAAGAGATCTACATAAATGGAAGAACATACCATGCTCTTGGATAGGAAGATTGAACATTGTGAAAATGTCAGTTCTACCCAAAGTAATCTATACATTCAATGCAATCCCAATCCAGATCCCATCAACATTCTTAAGGGATATGGAAAAACCAATCACTAGCTTTATATGGAAAGGAAAGAGACCTTGGATAAGCAAAGCACTATTGAAGAAGAAAAACATAGTAGGAGGTCTCATACTGCCAGATCTCAAAACATACTATACAGCCACAGTAGTCATAACTGCCTGGTATTGGTATAATGACAGACACATAGAACAATGGAATAGAACTGAGAACCAAGAAATAGAACCATTGACCTATGGTCAGCTGATTTTTGACAAAGGCCAAAATCCATTAAATGGGGAAGAGAATGTCTGTTTAATAAATGGTGCTGCAAAACTGGATATCCATTTGCAAAAAAAAAAGAAAAGAAACAAGATCTGTACCTCACATCATACACAAAACGAATTCCAGATGGATCAAAGACTTAAATGTGAAGCCTAAAACTATAAAGTTCCTCAAGAAAAACTAGGGGCAAATTTAAGGATCTTAATATATGGGAGCTCTGGTAGCATAGTGGCTAAGGCACTTGACTGCTAACCAGAAGGCTGGCGGTTCAAACCCACCAGCCACTCCTCGGAAGGAAGGTTGGGCA
>NW_006921819.1:889975-897148 GCF_000298275.1 Orycteropus afer afer | reverse complement strand
AAAAAAAAATCAAATCCATGGAAACTGAGTAACACATTGCTTAAAAACTACTGAGTAATGGAAGAAATGAAAACTTCTTAGGAATGAATGAGAATGAAAACACAACATGCCAAAATTTATGGGACACAGCTAAAGCAGTGCTCAGAAGACAATGTATAGTAATAAAGGCACACATCAAAAAAGAAGAAAGAATCAAAATCAGCATGTTAACTCAACATCTCCAAATATTAGAGGGCAAACAAACACACAAACAAACAAAAAAACTTTCTGTCACCAGAAGAAAGGAAATAGTAAAGATTACCAAACCCAAAAAAAACTCATTGCCATCTACTCAATATCGATTCATAGTGACCCCTCCTTGGGTTTCCAAAGCAGTATCTCTATGGAAGTAGATTGCCCAATCTTCCATCTGAGGAGTAACTGTGGGGTTTGAACTGCCAGCCTTCTGGTTAGCAGTCAAATTCCTTAGGCACTACGCCACCAGAGTTCTATAGCAATGATTGGAGCAGAAATAAATGAAAGAGAAAACAGGAATACAATAGACTCAACAAGACTAGAAGTTGGCTCTTTGAAAGGGTTAATAAAATCAACAAACTACTGTCAAATTTAACAAAAAAAAAAAAAGAAAGAGAAGATGGAAATCATGGGAATAAGAAATGAAATAGGCAATACCACAACAGAACCTACTGAAATAAAAAGGATAATATCAGAATACTTTGAAGAACTGTACTCAACAAATTTGAAAACATACAAGAAATGGACAAATTTCCAGAAATACACTATCTATCCAAACTAACACAATCAGAGGTTGAAAATTTGAACAGACACATTACAAAAGAAGAAATGGAACAGGTCATAAAAACTCCCAACAAAAAAAAAAGTCCTGGCCAAGAAAGCTTCACTGGTGAATTGTACCAAACATTAAGAGAAGAACTGACACCAATTCTACTCAAACTATTCCAGAATGTAGAAAATGATGGAATATTACTGACCTCATTTGATGAAGTAAGCATACCCTGATACAAAAACCAGGCAAAGGCACCATGGAAAAAAAAAAAATTACAGACCAATATTCCTCATGAATATCAACACAAAAATTCTCAACAAAATCCTAACCAATAGACTCCAACATCATATCATGACCAAACCAAAAACCAAACTCACTGCCATCAAGTCAGTTCTGACTCATAGTAGTCCCCATTGGGTTTCCAAGGCAATAAATCTTTACAGATGTGGATTGCACCATCTTGTTCCATGGAGTGACTGGTGGGTTTGAACCACCAACCTTCTGATTAGCAGTCAAATGCCTTAGGCACTGCAGCACCAGAGCTGCTTTTCAAGTGGCATTCATATCAGGTATGCAAGGATTGTTCAACATTAGTAGAACAGTCAACATAATCCACCACATAAGTAAAAGAAAGGAAAAGAACCACATGATCATATGAATTGACACAGAAAAGGCATTTGACAAAAAGTCCAACAATCTGCAAAATAAGAATAGAATGGAAATCCCTCAACATAATTAAGTACATATACACAAAAACAATGGCCAATATTATTGTCAATGGAGAGAGACTGAAAACATTCCTGTTGTGAACAGAACCCAGACAAGGTTGCTGTATATCACCACTCTGATAGCATAGTGCCTAAGGCACTTGACTGCTAATCAGAAGGCTGGTGGTTTAAACCCACCAGCCACTACTCAGAAGGAAGATGGGGCAATCTACTTCCGTGTTGATAACTGCCTCGGAAACCCAAGGAGGGGTCGCTATGAGTCGGGTATGACTTGACGGCACATAACAACAACAACAACAACAATTCAATATTGTATTGAAAGTCCTAGCCAGAGCAATAAGACAAGAAAAGGAAATAAAAGGCATCCAAATTGGCAAAGAGTAAGTAAACTATCTCTTTTTGCAGATGGTATGATTCTACACACAGAGAAGCCTAGAGATTCAACAAAAAAATTACTAGAACAAATACAAGGCTTCAAGAAAATGGCAGGGCACAAGATCAACATTAAAAAAAAAAAAAAAACAGTAGGATTACTCTACACTAACAAAGAGCTCTGAAAAATAAATCAGGAAAACAATGCTATTCTTAATAGCCACCCAACTGATGAAATACTTAGGCATAAATCTAACCAGATACACAAAAGACCTATCCAAATAAAATTACAAAATACTACTACAAGAAACCAATAAAAGCCTACATAAATGGAAGAATATACTATATTCATTGATAGGAAGACTTAAGTTGTAAAAATGACAATACTACACAAAGTGATCTGCAGATATAATGCAATTCTGATCCAGATTTCATCATCATTCTTTAAAGAGATGTAAAAGCTAATTATCAACTTTATAAGGAAAGATCCCAAGTAAGCAAAAAATGAAAAAAGAAAAACAAAGTAGGTGGCCTCACACTCCCAAATCTGAAAACCTGTTATGCAGCCACAGTAGTCAAAACAGCCTGGTATTGGTACAATGACAGGCACATAGACTAATGGAATGGAATTGAGTCCAGAAGTAAACCCATCCACCTATGGACAGCAGATATTTGACAAAGGGCTAAAACATATCAAATGAGGAAGAGAAGTTGTTGTTGTTATGTGCTATTGAGTAGGACCTGACTCATAGCAACCCCTTCTTGGGTTCCCAAGGCAGTATCACTATGGAAGTAGATTGCCCCATCTTCCTTTGGAGGAGTGGCTGGTGAGTTCGAACTGCCAGCCTTCTGGTTAGCAGTCAAGTGCCTTAAGCACTATACTACCAGAGCTCCTAGATAATTCACTCAACCATTGTTGAGTGCACCATATGATGCAGCAATCCCCCTAGTAGGAATATATCCCACAGAAATAACATCACAGCATTAGTCACAATAGCAAAAAGATAGAAACAACCTAAGCTCCCATCAACGGAAGAATTAACAAGCAATGGTATATATGCACAATGGAATACTACACAATATTAAAGAATAAAGATAAATTGGCAAACTACCTCATAGCATGGGTGAAAGAGTGTAAAAGGAGAAAAGTTAGATGAGGATGTGAGGAACAAATGTAGCAGCCATCATTGTTGTGGTTAGGTGCCATTGTGTCAGCTCCAACTCAAAGCAACACAATGTACAACAGAACAAAAAACTGTCCGGTCCTGCACTGCCTTCATATTCCCTGCTTTGCTTGAGCCCATCGTTGCAGCCACTGTGTCAATCCATCTCCTTGAGGGTCTTCCCCTTTTTCCCTGACCCTCTACTTTACCAAACATGATATGTCCTTTGCCAAGGAATGGTCCCTTCTGACAACATAATCAAATAGGTGAGATAAAGTCTAACCATTCTCACTTCTAAGGAGCATTCCAGCTGCACTTCTTCCAGCATAGATTTGTTCATTCTTCTGGCAGTCCATGATATTTTCAGTATTCTTCACCAGCACCACAATTCAAAGCCATCAAATCTTCAATCTTCCTTATTCATTGTCCAGCTTTCACATGTGTAAGAGATGATTAAAAATACCATAGCTTAGGTTAAGTGCACCTTAGTCTTCAAAGTGACATTGTTGCTTCTTAACACATTAAAGACATTTTTTGCAGCAGATTTGCTCAGTGTCTTTCTTATTCAATGTCCAGATTTCACATGCATATGACCCAAAATCAACACTTTAACCTAGTACCTCTAACAATTAGAAAAAAAGGCAGCAAAAAAAAAACCTACAGTCAACAGAAGAAAAGAAATAATAAAGATTTGAGCAGAAATAAATGAAACAGAAAAGAGAAAGACAGTAGAAAAAATCAACAAGACTAGAAGTTGGTTCTTTGAAAAGATTAATGAAATTGACAAACCATTGGCAAACTTAACAAAGGAAAAGAGGAACAGAATACAAATAACATGAATAAGAAGTGAATTGGGCAATGTCATAACAGAACCAACTGAAATAAAAAGGATAATATCGGGATGGGAGCTCTGGTAGCATAGTGGCTAAATGCACTTGACTGTTAACCAGAAGGCTGGCGGTTCAAACTCACCAGCCACTCCTCAGAAGGAAGGTTGGACAATCCTACTTCCATAGTGATACTGCCTCGGAAACCCAAGGAGGGGTCGCTATGAGTTGAGTCTGATTCAATGGCACATAACAACAACAACAACATGAAGAACTATACTCTCAAAAATTTGAAAATCTAGAAGAAATGGAGTGATTTCTAGAAACATACTACTTACCTAAACTAACACAGACTAAGATTGAAAATTTGAACAGACCCATAACAAAAGAAGAAATTGAACAAGTCATTAAAAAAATTACCAACATAAAAATGTCCCAATCAATTTCACTGGAAAATTCTACCAAATGTTCAGAGAACTGACACCAATCCTACTCAAACTATTCCAGAACATAGAAAAGGATGGAATCCTTCCAAATTCATTTTATGAAGCAAGCATAACCTTGATACTAAAACCAAGCAAAGACATCACTAAACAGGAAAACTACAGATCAATATCCCTCAGGCATATAATCAATAGACTCCAACAATGTATAAAAAAATAATACATTATGACAAAGTGAGGTTCATACCAGGTATGCAAGGATGGTTCAACATTAGAAAAACAATCAGTGTAATCCATCACATAAGTAAAATAAAGGAAAAGAACCACGTAATCATATCAATTGATGCAGAATGCATTTGATAAAATCCAACACATATTCCTGAAAAAACTCTCAGGAAAACAGGACTAGAAAGGAAATTCCTCAATATAATACAAAGCATATATGCAAAAGCAACAGCCAACATTATTCTCAAAGGAGAGAGACTGAAACCATTCCTCTTGTGAACAAGAACCAGATAAGGATGCCCTCTATCTCCACTTCTATTCAATATTGTATTAGAAGTCCTAGTAAGGGCAATAAGGCAAGAAAGGGAAATCAAAAGCATCCAAATTGGTAAGGAAGAAGTAATAAAACTATCCCTATTTGCTGATGATATGATCCTATACATAGAAAACTCAAAGAGTCAGCAAGAATACTACTGGAACTAATTGAGAGATGTAACATAGTGGCAGGATACAAGACCAACATACAAAAATTGGTTGGATTCCTATATACTAACAAAGAGATTACAGAAAAGGAAATAGAGAAGTAAATACCATTTACAATGTTGTTGTTGTTGTTGTTGTTATGTGCCATCAAGTTGAAACCTACTCATAGCGACCCCTCCTTGGGTTTCTGAGGCAGTATCACCATGGAAGTAGATTGTCCCATCTTCCTTTGGAGGAGTGGCTGGTGGGTTTGAACTGTCAGCCTTCTGGTCAGCAGTCAAGTGCCTTAGGCACTAAGCTATCATTTACAATAGTTACCAAAAAATAAAATACTTGGGAATATATCTTAACAGGGACACAAAAGACCTGTACAAAGAAAACTACAAAACACTACTTTAAGAAAGCATAAGAGTAAGAGATCTACATAAATGGAAGAACATCCCATGCTCATGGATAGGAAGATTGAACATTGTGAAAATGCCAGTATTACCCAAAGCAAGATACATTCAATGCATTCCCAATCCAGATCCCATCAACATTCTTTAAGGATATGGAAAAAACAATCACTAACTTTACATGGAAAGGAAAGTGTTCTGGTTACCTAGTGCCGATCTGACAAGAATATACCACAAATGGGATACCTTAAATAGGAGTTTATTCTCTCACAGTTTGGAGGCTTTAAGTCCAATTTCAAAGTGCCAGGCTCTAGGGGCTGGGTGAAAGCACCTCAACCTTGGGGTCCAGCTCTGCCTCCTGCCCCCAGCCCACTGGAACTAGAGGCATTTCTTCACTTGGACAGCTGCTGGCAGTAGAGGGAAGTGGATAGGAGGGAAGAGGTAATTACCAGGAGGGAGTGGGAAGAGAGCTGTTACATTGTAGGGAATTGCAGTCAATGTTATGAAACAAAATGCGTATGAACTGCTGTGTGGAAAATGAATCAGCTCTATAAACTTTCACCCAAATCAAAATAAAAATAAAAATAAAGATTTAGCATAGTGGCAGGATCCAAGATCAGCATACAAAAATCGGTTGGATTCTTTTACACCAGCAAAGAGATTTCTGAAAAGGAAATAATGAAAAAATTTGCAATAGTTACCAAAAAGATAAAATAGTTGGGAATAAATCTTACCAGGGATACATAAGACCTATACAAATAAAACTAAAAAAAAAAACACTACTTCAAGAACTACAAGATATCTATATACATGGAAGAACATACCATACTCATGGATAGAAAGATGTCAATACTACCCAAAGCAATCTGTATATTCAATGCAATCCCAATCCCAATTCCATTAACATTACTTAATGACATTTAAAAAATCACTAATTTTATATGGAAATGAAAGAGCTCTAGAATAAGCAAAGCACTACTGAAGAAGAATAAAGTCAGAGGTCTCACATTCCCAGATGTCAAAACCTACTATACAGCCACAATAGTCAAAACAGCTTGGTTTTGGTACAACAATAGGCACATAGACCAGTGGAAAAGAACTGAGAATGCAGAAATAGATCCATCCACATATGGTCAGCTGATCTTTGATAAAGGAGCTAAAATCCATTACATGGAGAAGAGAAAGTCTTTTTAAAAATGATGCTGGCAAAACTGCACCTTTTTTGCAGAAAAATTAAACAAGATCCATACCTCAGACCATAAATAAAAACTAACTCCAGATGAATCAAAGACTTCAATGTGAAACACAAAACTATAAAGTTCATCAAAGGAAATTAGGAGAAATCTTAAGGACCCTAATATATGGCATTGATAGACTACCAAACATAACTGAAAATGCACAAACAGCAGAAGATAAACTACATGACTGGGACCTGCTAAAAATTAAATCCTTATGTGCATCAAAAAACTTCTCCAAAAGAATAAAAAGAGAACCTAAAGATTGGGGAAAAAATGTTCAGAACTGACAGTAACAAACTCATGCTTGTCAATAATTACTCTGAATGTTAATGGATTAAATGCACCACTCAAGAGATGGAGAGTTGCAGATTGGATAAGAAAACAAAATCCATCAATATGCTGTCTACAAGAAACACACCTTAGAGACAAAAATAGACTAAAAACCAAAGGTTGGAAAAAGATATATCAAGCAAATGGCAACTGTAAGAGAGCAGGAGTGGCAATATTAATTT
>NW_006921819.1:887840-889826 GCF_000298275.1 Orycteropus afer afer | reverse complement strand
TTGAAAAGCCAAATAGATGACTCCACAGTCATAGTGGGAGACTTTAATATACCACTTTCATTGAAAGATAGAACAACTGGAAAGAAACTCAACAAAGATGCAGAAGAGCTAAACAATAAAAGCCACCAACTTGGCCTTATAGACATCTACAGAGCCCTTCCCCCAACAATAGCACAATATACATTCTTTACCAGTGCACATGGAACATTTTCCATGATAGACCATATGTTAGGCCATAAAGCAAGCCTTCATAAATTTAAAAACATTGAAAATACTGTAAAGCATCTTCTTAGATCATAATGCTATCAAATTAGAAATCAACAATAGGAAAATCAAAAGAAAAAGAGTAAACACATGGAAACTGAACAACACCCTCCTTGAGAAAGATTGGGTAAGAGAAGAAATAAAAATTGAAATTCAAAAATTCCTCGAATTAAATGAGAATAACACAACATACCAAAATGTCTGGGACACGTAAAAGCAGTGATCAAAGGCAAATTTATATCAATAACCACACACATCAAAAAAGAAGAAAGAGTCAAAATCAACACTTTAAACCAACATCTCCAACAATTAGAAAAAGAACAGCAAGAAAAGCCCACAGTTACCAGAAGAAAGGAAATAAACAACATTTGAGCATAAATCAATGAAACAGAAAATAGAAGAGCCATAGAAAAAAATCCACAAGACCAGCAGTTGGTTTTTTGAAAAGATCAATAAAATTGACAAACCACTGGCAAATTTAACAAACGAAAAGAGAGAGATACAAATAACACAAATAAGAAACTAAATGGGTGACATCACAACAGAAACAACTGGAATAAAAAGGATAATATCAGGATACTATGAAGAACTGGACTCCAACAAATTTGAAAATGTGGAAGAAATAGACAGATTTCCAGAAACACACTACTTACCTAAACTAACACAGACTGATGTAGAAAAGTTGAACAGGTCCATCACAAAATAAGAAATTGAACAGGTCATCAAAAAATTACCAACTAAAAAAAGTCCTGGCCCAGACAGTTTCACTGGAGAATTCTACCAAACATTCAGAGAAGAACTGACACTAATCCTACTCAAACTATTCCAAAACATGGGAAAGGATGGAATCCCCCTAACTCATCTTAAGAAGCAAGCATCACCTTGATGCCTGTGATAGTTGGAGCTGTGTGTCAACTTGGCTGGACCCCAGTTCTGTGTGGTTGTTCCCATGATGGGAATGGATGACTGTGTTCTAAGTGGCTAATCTGCCCAAGGGGAGTGTCCCTAGGGGTGTGGCCTGCTTCCAGGATATCCAGGGACATCCTGAGAAGAGAGACATTCTTTGGTGAACTGGGACCCTGGTGTGCTGACTACAACGTTCCATGAGAGAGCAGCCCACCGCTCCCCAGGAGATCTTGGATTCGTCTTTCGTTGGAGTCAACAACCAGTGTACTGCCTGTCGGCCTTGAATTTCTCGGCTCTCTGCACTTGCAGAAGCTAAGGCTGCTTCCAGCCCAGTGTTTCCTCCAGGGACTTTGGACTTGCCGGCTTCTATACGTTTGTGAGCCATTTTCCTAAGATAAATTTCTCTCTCTCTCTCTCTCCTCTCTCTCTCTCTCTCTCTCTCCATGCTTTCCTGGTTTTTATGTTTCTCTAGAGAACCCAATCTAACACATTTGGTACCAAGAGTGGTTCTAGAGAGACAAACTCATAAGGATGGGCTTCCTAGATTGCTTCTCCAGTTTGATTAATTTTTATGACACTAGTGACTCTGTGTCTGCTAGTAAAGAGAGCCCTACTAATCCATGGCTTGAGGTGGCAAAATTAATACATGAAATAGCACCACCAATAGATCAAGTACTTGTGAGAAGTGACGTTCTGGGTGATTGGATATTTGATACTTTTCTGCAATTTTGTCAGAATGAGGAGTATAGGGAAGCTGGTTGGTTGGTCCTACTTACACTGGATAAATTGGTGAAAGAGCGAGATGGGCTCAAAGCT
>NW_006921819.1:887047-887580 GCF_000298275.1 Orycteropus afer afer | reverse complement strand
CTGCAGGGTTATTGTGTGAGGCAGAGGCCATGGAAAACATTCCTGAATGCTCTCAGGAACTGCCTCAAGCACCTATTCTGGTGGCTAGGCCCATACAAAGATCAAGTCCAAGCAAGCCCCAAGAGGTGAAATAGAAAGTGTGACTGAGGAGGTGATACGCTATACTCAAAAAGACCTACTTGATTTTGCCAACATGTGCAGACAGAAACCTGGAGAATATGTATGAGAATGGCTACTGAGGGTGTGAGATAATGGTGCAAGGAATGTAAGATTGGATCAGTCTTAGTTTATTGATTTAGGTCCACTAAGTATGGATTCTTCATTCAATGTCTCAGCTTGAGAGGATAGGATAGGATCTAATAGTTCATTTGGTTGGCTTACGTGGATTATGCAGTGACCTACCTTAAGTCAAGATGAAGTACCAGACCTGCCTTGGTTTAATGTAGAAGAAGGTAACCAGAGGCTTAGGGAAATTGGCCTGTTAGAATGGATTTATCAGATTAGACCCCTAGAGCCAGAAATGGAGAGTCCAG
>NW_006921819.1:885157-885967 GCF_000298275.1 Orycteropus afer afer | reverse complement strand
GTGATTCCCACCACATCCCCATTTAATTCACCTATTTGGCCTGTGCAAAAAACAGATGGATCTTGGAGAATGACAGTAGATTATCATAAACTTAACCAGGTGATGACTCCAATTGCAGTTGCTGTTCCTGATGTGGTTTCATTGCTTGAGCAAATTAGTACATCTCCTGGTACTTGGTATGCGGCTATTGATCTGGCCAATGCTTTTTTCTCAATACCAGTTTCAAAAGACCATCAGAAGCAGTTTGCCTTCAACTGGCAAGGCCAACAGTATACCTTCTCAGTCCTTCCTCAGAGGTATATCAGCTCTCCAGCACTATGTCATAATTTAGTCCGTAGGGATGTTGATCAACTTTCCCTTCCACGAGACATCACACTGGTCCATTATATTGATGACATTATGCTGATTGGACCTAGTAAAGAAGAAGTATCGATGACTCTAGACTTATTGGTGAGACATCTACGTGCTAGAGGTTGGGGAATTAACCCAACAAAAATTCAGGCACCTTCCACCTCAGTGAAATTTTAGGGGTCCAAGGGTTTGGGGCATGTCGAGATATTACCACTAAAGTGAAAGATAAGTTGTTGTATCTGGCTTCCCCCACAACTAAAAAGGAGGCACAGCATCTGGTGGGTCTCTTTGGATTTTGGAGGCAACATATCCCTCATTTAGGTGTGTTGCTATGGCTTATTTATCAAGTAACTCACAAAGCTATTAGTTTTGAGTGGGGTCCAGAGCAACAGAAGGCCCTGCAACAGGTTCAGGCTGCCGTGCAGGCTGCTCTGCCACTTGGGCCATATGATCCAGCTG
>NW_006921819.1:883159-884672 GCF_000298275.1 Orycteropus afer afer | reverse complement strand
TGGGCTCAAGCAGGACCTGAAGGCACAAGTAAGTTGCATGAGGAAGTGGCCCAAATGTCTATGGTCTCCACTCCAATCACATTACCTTCCCTGTCCCACTCTGCACCTATGGCCTCATGGGGAGTACCTTATGATCAGTTGACTGAGGAAGAGAAAACTGGTGCCTGGTTTACAGATGGTTCTGCATGATATGCAGGCACCACTTAAAAGTGGACAGCAGCAGCACTACAGCCCCTTTCTGGGACTTCCTTGAAGGACAGTGGTGAAGGGAAATACTCCCAATGGGGAGAACTTCGAGCCAGGCATATGGCTGTTCACTTTGCATGGAACAAGAAATGGCCAGATGTACCATTATATACGGATTCATGGGCTGTGGCTAACGGCTTAGCTGGATGGTCTGGGACTTGAAAGGAGCATGATTGGAAGATTGGTGATAAGGATGTATGGGGAAGAGGCATGTGGATAGATCTCTCTGAATGGGCCAAAGGAGTAAAGATATTTGTGTCTCATGTGAATGCCCACCAAAAGGTAACCTCAACAGAGGAGGACTTTAACAATCAGGTGGATAGGATGACACGTTCAGTGGAAACCAGCCATCCATTTTCCCCAGCTACTCCTGTCATTGCTCAATGGACTCATGAACAAAGTGGCCATGGTGTCAGGGATGGAGGTTATGCATAGGCACAGCAACATGGACTCCTGTTTACCACGGCTGATTTGGCTACCACCACTGCTGAGTGCTCAATCTGCCAACAGCAGAGACCTCTGTGATATGGAACCATTCCTCGGGGTGATCAGCCAGCAACGTGGTGGCAGGTTGATTACATTGGACCACTTCCATCATGGAAAGGACAGCATTTTGTTCTTACTGTAATAGATACTTATTCTGGACATGGATTCATGTTCCCTGCATGCAATGCTTCTGCTAAAACTACCTTCCATGGACTTACAGAATGCTTTATCCACCATCATAGCATCCCACACAGCATTGCTTCAGAACAAGGGACTCATTTCACAGCACATGAAGTGTGGCAGTGGGCTTATGCTCATGGAATTCACTGGTCTTACCATGTTCCCCACCATCCTGAAGCAGGTGGTTTGATAGAATGATGGAATGACCTCTTAAAAACACAAATACAGCGCCACCTAGGTGGCAATACCTTTGAAGGGTTGGGGCAATGTTCTCCAGGAGGCTGTATATGCTCTAAACCAGCATCCAATATATGGTTCTGTTTCCCCAATAGCCAGGATTCACGGGTCCATGAACCAAGGGGTGGAAACAGGAGTGGTACCACTCACTATTACCCCTAGTGACCCAGTCAAAATATTTTTGTTTCCTGTCCCTGCTACCCTATGCTCTGCGGGTCTGGAGATCTTAGTCCCAAAGGGAGGAACACTCCCACCAGGAGACACAATACTGATTGCATTGAACTGGAAATTAAGAATGCCACCTGGCCATTTTGGCTTCCTCATGCCTCTGGATCAACAGACAAAGAAGGGCATTACTGTACTA
>NW_006921819.1:874447-878849 GCF_000298275.1 Orycteropus afer afer | reverse complement strand
TGGAAACAATTAGTCCTAGCAACTGGTACACCATCCAATCTGCAACCTATACAACTATGAGACCAGAAGAACTAGATGGTGCCTGGCTACCACTGTTAACCACTTGGAAGGGAATCTATGTAGGAGATCCTGGATAGAGAGGGAGAACAATGTGGAACAAAAGTCAAAATCATTTGGAGAAAAAAAAAAGGGGGGGAGACCAGGTTTGCTGGTCCAATAGAGCTTGGTGGAATCACTGAGACTATGGCCTCTAGCTGACCTTCAGGTCTGGAATTGAACGCACACCTGTGGCTTCCAGCAAAACAAAAGACAGGCATATGAGATGAGCATTTGCCTGGGGTAGATACATTCCTTGGAGAGAACAATCATGGGAGAAATAAGGGATGCTTATGCTCAGGGAGAGCGCTCAAGGGGCAATAGTGCACCCTGTTTGGAAATAAAGGGTTTCTTTTCTTATGTTAATGATGTTGTACCAGTGTAGGATGGGTCTAAACTTAATCCCTTCTAAGTTATAAAAGGGGCAAAATAACCTTCTGTGTTATAAAAGGGGCAAAATAACCTTCTGAGTTATAAAAGGGGCAAAATAAACACACACACAGTGGAAGATAGATGCCACGTGAGGACCCATCTATAAGCAAAAGAACTAGGATGCCAGAAACTAGGAGAGTAGTTTGCAGAAAGAATTCACAGACCCAACATCCTGAACTGGGCTGTTAGACTCCAACACTGTCAGAAAATACATTTCCAATCTCTAAAGTACCCACTTGTAGTATTTCTGTTGGTCACCACTAGATCACTAAGACACTCCACTGCTCAGGGTCTATTCTGCAACAGCTTCTTCTCCCATAGGGTAATGATGATTAGAAGGGAAAATCTCTGTGGAGCTGCTTCATGCTAGGAAACAGAAGGGAGGGGAGAGGAGACAGAAGAAGCCCTGGAACTAAGGGGGCCCAGCTCCTCTGTTTTTCTGGTGCCTGTTGCCAGCCAAGCAGTGATAGGAAATGCAGTGGCCACTGGGCCCAGGGACCAGGAGGGAGCTGTGAGAGGTGATGGACAAGTGATGGACAAGACTAGCCCTCAGCCTCCCACAAGCATACAGCTTTGCCCACATGAATCCTGAGATGTCTGCTCAGTGCTGCTTGTTTTCCTGCCTGCATTCTTTAAGGCTCTGTTAGTTTCTCAGCACTCATCTGACATTTTGGCACACTGTGGTGGCTTGCATGTTGCTGTGAGGCTGGAGGCTATGCTACTGGTATTTCAAATACCAGTAGGGTTACCCATGGTGGACAGGTTTCAGCAGAGCTTCCAGACTGAGACAGAAGAAGGAAGAAGTTGTCCACTTCTCAAAGAATTGGCCAGTGAAAACCTTATGAATAGTAGTGAAACATTGTCGATATAATGCTGGTAACCCTCATGAATAGCCTTAAAACACTATCTGATACAGTGCCAGAAAATGAGCCCCTCAGGTCAGAAGGCACTAAAAAACATAACTGTGGAGGATCTGCCTCCTCAAAATAGAGTTGACCTTAATGACATGGATGGAGTAAAACTTTAAGAACCTCCATTTGCTGATGTGGGACGACTCAAAATGGAAAGAAAGAGTTACAAACATCCATTAATAATCGGAACATGGAATGTACGAAATGTGAATCTAGGAAAATTGGAAGTTGTCAAAAATGAAATGGAACACATAAAGATTAATATCCTAGGCATTAGTGAGATTAAATGGACTGGTTTTGGCCATTTTGAATCAGACAATCATATGATCTACTATGCCAGGAATGACAAATTGAACAGGAATGATGTGCCATTCATCATCACAAGGAATGTTTCAAGATCTCTCCTGAAGTACAATGCTGTCAGTGACAGGAAATTATCCATATGCATACAAGGAAGACCTGTTAATACAACTATTATTGAAATTTACACACCAACCACAAAGCCAAAGATGAGGAAATTGAAGATTTTTACCAACTTCAGCAGTCTGAACTTGACCTAACATGCAATCAAAATGTATTGATTATTACTGGTGATTGGAATGTGCAAGTTGGATACAAAAAGAATCACTGGTAGTTGGAAAATATGGCCATGGTGACAAAAATGATGCCAGAGATCGCATGATAGAATATTGGAAGGCCGATGACTTATTCATTGCAAATATATTTTTTCAACAACATAAACAGTGGCTATACACGTGGACCTCACCAGATGGAATACATAGGAATCAGATCGACTACATTTGTGGAAACAGGAGATGGAGAAGCTCAATATCTTCAGCCAAAACAAGCCCAGGAGCTGACTGTGGAACAGACCATCAGCTGCTCACATGCAAGTTCAAGCTGAAGCTGAACACAATTAAAACAAGTCCATAGGAGCCAAAATATGACCTTGATTATATCCCTCCTGAATTTAGAGACCATCTGAAAAATAGATTTGACACACTGAATGCCAATAACAGAAAGCCAGATGAATTGTGGAATGACATCAAGAACATCATCCATGAAGAAAGCAAAAGCTCGTTTAAAAGATAGGAGAGGAAGAAAAGACCAAAATGGATGTCAGAAGAGAGACTCTAGAAGTTGCCCTTGAGTGGAGAGAAGCTAAAACAAATGGAAGAAATCACAAAATCAAAGAGCTGAACAGGAGAGTGGCAAAGTTTGAGAAGACAAAGTCAATTATTATAATGAAATGTCCAAAGACCTGGAGTTAGAAAAGCAAAAGGGAAGAACACACTTAGCTGAGAGAACTGAAGAAAAAATTCAAGCCTCAAGTTGCAATATTGAAAGATTCTATGGGCAAAATATTGAATGATATAAAAAAAAAAAGAAGAAGAAGAAAGAAAGAAAAAAACTCACTGCCACTGAGTTAGATCTGATTCATAGTGACCCTTCCTTGGGTTTCTGAGGGAGTATCACTACAGAAACAGATTGCCCAATCTTCCTTCAGAGGATTGGCTGGTGGGTTTGAACTTCCAGCTTTCTGGTTAGCAGTCAAATGCCTTAGGAACTATGCTATAAGAAACATCAAAAGAAGGTGGAAGGAATACAGAGTCACTGTACCAAAAATAATTAGTAGATGATCATCCATTTCAGGAGGTGGCAAATGATCAGGAAACAATGGTGTTGAGGCAAGAAGTCTAAGCTGGGCTGAAGGAATTGGTGAAAAATAAGGTTCCAGGAATTGAGCCTTTCAACAAACATATGTCTTTCATGCTGGAGGCACTTAATCATCTATGTTAAGAAACTTGAAAGACAGACCCCTGGCCAACTGACAGGAAGAGATCCGTATTTGTACCCATTCCAAAGAAAGGTGATCCAACAGAATGTGCAAATTATTGAATATCATTAATGTCACATGCAAATAAAATCTTGCTGAAGATAATTCAAAAGAGTTGTAGCAGTAAATTGACAGGGAACTTTCAGGAATGCAAGCTAGATTTAGAAGAGGACATGGAACAAGGGATATCATTGTTGAAGTCAGATGGATCTTGGCTGACAGCAAAGAATACCAGAAAGATGTTTGCTTATGCTTTATTGACTATGCAATAAACCTGTATGGGTTATAACAAATTGTGGATAACATTGAGAAGAATGGAAATTCCAGAAGACTTAATTGTGTTGTGAGGAACCTGTACATAGATCAGGAGGCTATCGTTCAAATAAAACAGAGAATACTGCATAGTTTAAGTTTAAGAGGGGAGTGCATTAGGGTTGTACCCTTTCACCATACTTACTCAATATGTATGCTGAGGAAATAATCCGAGAATGTGGACTATATGAAAGAGAACATATGATGAGGATTGGAGGAAGACTCATCAACATCCTTCAATATGCAGATGACACAACCTTGCTTGCTGAAAGTGAAGGTGACTTGAAAAGCATCAACTCTTCTTTGTTCTTCCTTACTGATAAAGATTAATGACTACAGTCTTTAGTATGGATTACACCTTAACATAAAGAAAATAAAAATCCTCATAGCTGAACCAATAAGCAGCATCACGATAAATGGAGAAAAAAATGAAGTTGGAAAGATTTCGTATTACTTGGTTCCACAATCAACACCAATGGAAGCAGTAGTCAAGACATCAGATGATATATTGCACTGGGCAAATCTGCTGCAAAAGACCTTGTGATAGTTGGAGCTATGTGTCAACTTGGCTGGACCACAATTCTGTGTGGTTGAAGCTGTTTTGATGTGGTTATTCCCATCACGGGATCAGATGATTATGTTTGAGCAGGCAACCTGTTGAAAGGGAGTTTCCCTAGGGGTGTGGCCTGTTTCCAGTATATCCAAGGACATCCTGGGAAAAAAAGATATTCTTCCATGGATCGGGGTTCTGTTGTGTTGCCTACAACTGTCCATGAGTGAATAGTCCACCATTTGGCCTGGAGATCTTGGATTC
>NW_006921819.1:868176-874192 GCF_000298275.1 Orycteropus afer afer | reverse complement strand
ATATATATATATATAAGCTTTACTGGTTTTGTTTCTCTAGTAAGCCCAGTCTAACACATATCCTTTCTTAGTTTTGTCATAATGTTATCCACCCCATACATGGTAAGATAGCAAAACAGCCTCGTTCACGGCCTTTAAATCTTCAGGAAACTGGGGCAAATCAACATGGCCAAATTTTTCATATTCCTAACTTTGTTACATTTGACACTTGAACCTTATTTTTTTTCTACAGATACTTCTTCAAATAGAGGGAAGTATTTTGGTAGACATTAATCCACTGTAATCTCAAACTTCACAAAAAGCCTGGTTCTGTCTTTTGGATTACAATGGAGTCAAACACTGCTTTTGTTCACAATGAAAAGCAGGAAAAGTCCCCAGGTCCTTACCTTGACCACCCAACATAGGGGCTTCCAGCTGCCCACCAGAAGTGCTTAACTTGTAAGAACCCACAGTAGCAGGCCTAGCCCCTCATACTTTAAAATGGCCTACAGTAAGAGTGAAGTCTTAAAGAAGAGTAGGATACAAATCAAAAGTGCAAAATCAAATTATATTACATTGATGTCTATAAACAGAGCTATCAGATAGAACTTCCTAAGATAGTAGAAATGTTCTATAGGTACACTGTCAGCTATAGCAACCACAAGCACTGGAAATGTGGCTAATATGACTGAGGAAATAAATTTTTATGCAATTTTTTATTTAGATATAATTCACATACCTTAAAATTCACTCTTCTGAACTAAATAATTCAGCGGTTTTTAGCACATTTACCTTGTTGTGCTATCATCACCACTACCTAGTTCCAGAACATGTTCATCACTACACAAAGAAACCTATACCTATAAGCAGTCATTTTCCATTCCATCTTCCCCCAGTGCTTGAAAATCATAAATGTTCTTTCTGCCTTTATGGAGCTGCTTATTTTGAACATTTCATATAAGTAGAAAGAAAACCATGCATTTCATATAAATATATAACTAGAAACATATGTTCTATATATCATAAATCATGTATGTCCTATGATTTAATATAATCACATATTTCACATAATTATACATAGCACATATGTAGATAGAATCATACATAGCATATATATGATATGATACATATCATACAGCCTTTGTGTCTGGCTTCTTTCATGTAGCATAATGTTTACAAGGTTCACCTACCTATGTTGTAGCATGTATCAGTGCTTCATTCCTCTTTATGTCTGAATAATATTCCATTGTTTGGATATACCACATTTTGTTTATTTATTCTTCAATTGGTGGAAGTTTGGATTATTTCCAGTTTTCTGCTATGAACATTGGTATTTTCTGTGGACATATGTTCTCAGTTTTCTTGGGTATAAACCTAGGTGTGAAATATGCTAACCCTATGTTTAACTTTTTGAGGAACCCACAATTGTTTTCCATAGCAGCTGCATCATTTTACATTGTCATCACCAATGTATGAGGGTTACACTTTCTTATGTTCTTATTTTTCTGATAACAGATATCCTAGTGATTGTGAAATAATATCTTATGATTTTGGTTTTAATTTCTCCAGTGAGTAATGACATTGAGCAACTTTTCTTATCCTTATGGGTCATTTGTATACCTTCTTTGGAGAAATGTGTATTCAAAAATGTTGCCTATTTTTTAACTGGGTTATTTGCCTTTCTGGTATAAATTTGAAACAGTTCCTTATATATTCTAAATAGGAGCTCTGGTGGCATAGTGTCTAAAGCATTTGACTCCTATCCAGAAGGCTAGTGGTTCAAACCCAACAGCCGTTCCTCAGAAGGAAGATTGGGCAATCTACTTCCATAGTGATAGCACCTCAGAAACCCAAGGAGGGATTTCTATGAGTCGGATCTACCACACGGCAGTGAATTTGGTTTTGTTTTTTTATATTCTAAATACAAGTCTCTTGTTAAATACATGATCTACAAATGCTTTCTCCCACTCTGTGGGTTGTCTTTTCACTTTCTTGATAATGTATATTGATGCATGAAAGCTTTCAATTTTTTATGAAGTGACTTCATAAAAATTTCTTTTATGAAGAAATATTTTTCAATTTATTTCTATGGTTGCTTGTGCTTTTAGTGTTATGTCTAAGAATCCATTGTTAAACCCAAAGTCATGAATATTTACCCCTATGTTTACCTGTGCTTGAATAATTTCTTTTAGAAGGATCAGCACATGGCTGGTCCCTATGAGGCAGAAGTTAAAGATGTACCAAATGCCTAACATTTCCAAACTGCTGTGCTACTCCCTCATCTCTGATATCAACTCCTCCTCCTCCACTCAGTCTGCTCCCTCTTGTCTTAGGGTTCCATATATCACTGTAACGTTTCACAAAACTCAAAAACTCCCATGGAAACAGCTCAGATGGTAGGGGAGGAGGCTAGGAGCTTGACAGGGTGGCAAGTCCCAAGTCTGTGTGTAGGTCTGGAAGAGTCTCCCAATTAACATGGTTGCAGGGACTGATGAACCCAAATTAGTGGGTCAGGGAACCAACAACTGTCTCAAGTCCAGGGTTGAGACGATGACAAACCAAATGCAGAACCAGAGCAAGCAAGAGAGAACTTTCCCATAACATTCACATATACCCTTAAGGAAGCTAAGGGTGGTGACTTGAGTTGCACACTCCAACAAGGTGGGACTCAAGGTACATCCCATCATAAACAAGCATAAAGACTAGGATTTACAACACATCACAAAATGAAGGCTGATGTCTGTTTTTATTAGGTGCCATCAAGTTGGCTCTGACTCATAGCAACCCAATGTACAACAGAATGAAACAGTGCCTGGTCCTGTGCCAGCTTCACAATACTTGCTATACCTGAGCCCTTCATTGCAGCCACTGTGTCAATCCATCTCATTGATGGCCTTCCCCTTTTTCATTGACACTCCACTTTACCAGGCATGACATCCTTCTCCAGGGAATGGTCCTTTCTGACAGCAGGACCAACGTAGGTCAAACAAAGGCTGGTCATTCTTGCTTCCAAGGAGCATTCCAGATGCACTTCTTCCAGAACAGATTTGTCAGTTCTTTTGGCAGTCCATGTACTTTCAGTATTCTTTACCAACATCACAAATCAAAAGCATCAACTCTCCTTTGGTCTTCCTTGTTCATTGCCCAGCTCTCACATGGATTTGAGGCGATTGAAAATAACATGGCTTGGTTTGGGCACACCTTAGTCTTCAAGGAGATCTTTGCTCTTTGGCACTTTAAAGAGGTCTTTTGCAGCACGTTTGCCCAGTGCAATAGGTAGTCTGATGTCTTGACTGCTGTTTCCATTAGGGTTGATTGTAGAACCAACTAATATGAAATCTTTGACAACTTCAATCTTTTCTCCATTGATCATGATGGTGCTTTTGGTCCAGTTGTGAGGATTTTTGTTTTCTTTATGTTGAGATGTAATCCATACTGTAGACTGTAGTCTTTAATCTTCATCAGTAGTGCTTCAAGTCATCCTCACTTTCAGCAAGCAAAGTTGTGCCATCTGTATATTGCAGGTTGTTAATGAGTCTTCCTCCAATCCTGATGATGCATTTTTCACCATGTAGTCCATCTTTTCAGATTATTTGTTCAGCATACAAATTGAGTAAGTATGGTGAAAGGACACACCCTGATATAGTCCCTTCCTGATCTTAAATTGTGGAGTATCCCCTTGTTCTGTTCGAATGACAGCCTCCTGGTCTATGTACAGGTTCCTTATGAGTACAATTAAGTATTATGGAATTCTTATTCTTCATATTATCCATAATTTGTTATGATCCACACAATCAAATGCTTTTGCATAGTCAATAAAACACAAGTAAACATCATTCTGGTATTCTTTGCTTTCAGCTAAGATCCATCTGACATCAGCAGTGATATCCCTCATTCCATGTCCTTTTCTGAATCCAGCTTGCATTTCTAGAAGTTCTCTGTCAATATATTGCTGCAACCATTTTTGAGCTATCTTCAACAATTTTACTTGCATGTGATATTAATGATATTGTTAGATAATTTCCATATTCTATGGGATCACCTTTTTTTGGATTAGGTACAAATATGGATCTCTTCCAGTCAGCTGGCCAGGTAGCTGTCTTCCAAATTTCCTAGCATAGATGATTGAGTGCCTCTAGCACGGCATCCATTTGTTAAAACATCACAGTGAGTATTCTGTCAATTCCTGGAGCCTTGTTTTTGGCCAATTCCTTCAGTGCAGCTTCAACTCCTTCCTTTAATACCATTGGTTCTTGATAATATGCCACCTCCTGAAATGGATGAACATCAACCAATTATTTATGGTACAGTGACTCTGTGTATTCCTTCCATCTTCTTTTAATGTTTCCTACATCACTCAAAACTTTCCCAAACCAAAAAAAAAAAAAAAAACCTCACTGCCGTTGAGTCATATCCAACTCATAGCAATCCCTCCTTGGTTTTCCAAGATGGTAGCGAAGTAGATTGCCCAATCTTCCTTCCAAGGAGTGGCTGGTGGGTTTGAACCTCCAGCCTTCTGGTTAGCAGTCAAATGCCTTAGGCACTATGCCACCAGAGCTCCCATAGAATCTTTCAATATTACAACTGGAGACTTAAATTTTTTACTCAGTTCTTTCAGCCTGAGAAATGTCAAGTGTGTTCTTACCTTTTGGTTTTCTAACTTCAGGTTTGCACTTTTCATTATAATTATCGACTTTGTCTTCTCAAGCTACTCTTCTGTTCAGCTCTTTTATCTTCTCTTTTCTTCCATTTGTTTTAGCTACTCTCCATTGAAGGGCAAATTTCAGAGTATTTTCTGGCATTCATTTTGGTCTTTCCTTCCTTTCCTGTCTTTGTAATGACCTTTTGTTTTCTTCATGGATGATGCCCTTGATGTCATCCCACAATTTCTCTTGTTTTCAGTCACTGGTGTTCAATACATAAACTCTATTTTTTAGATGGTCTCTAAGTTCAGGAGGGATATAATCAAGGTCAAATTTTGGCTCTCATGGACTTGTTTCAAGGTCATATATTGGCTTTTTTAACTTGTTTTAATTGTCTTCAGTTTCAATTTGAACTTGCATATGGGGAGCTGATGGTTTGTCCCACAGTCACCTCCTGACCTTGGTTTGGTTGAAGATATTGAGCTTCTCCATTATCTCATTCCACAGATGTAGTCTATCTGATTCCTGTGTACTCTGTCTAGCAAAGTCCATGTTATAGCCACCATTTATGTTGTTGAAAAAAGATATTTGCAATGAATAAGTCATTGGTCTTCCAAAACTCTATCACATGATCTCCAGCATTATTTCTATCACCAAAGCCATATTTTCTAGCTACCAGCAATTCTTCTTTGTTTTCAACTTTTGCATTCCAATCACCAGTGATAATCAAAATATCTTGATTGCATGTTTAGTCAATTTCAGAAGTTGGTAAAAATCTTCAATTTCCTCATCTTTGGCTTTGGTGGTTATGTAGATTTGAATAAGAGTAGTATTAGCTGTTCTTCCCTGTAGGCATACGGATATTATCCTATCACAGGCAGCATTGTAGTTCAGGACAGATCTTGAAACATTCTTTGTGACAATGAATGCCACTCCATTCCTCTTCAATTTGTCCTTCCCAGCATAGTAGATCATGTGGTTGTTTGATTCAAAATAACAAAAACCAGTCCTTTTCAGCTCACTAATGTTTAGGATATCTATGTTTATGTGCTTCATTTCATTTTTGACAACTTACAAAAAAAAATACATTCCATATTACAATTATTAATGGATGTGTTCAGCTGTTTCTTCTCATTTTGAGTCATGCCACATCAGCACATGGAGGTCCCAAAATCTTTACTCCATCCTCATCATTGAAGTTGGCTCTATTCTGAGGAGGCAGCTCTTCCCCAGTTGTATTTTGAGTGTCCTCTGACCTGAGCAGCTCATCTTCCAGCACAATATCACACAATATTTCAGGGCTATTCATAAAGTTTTCCAGTAATATATCAGACAGTGTTTCACTGCTATTCATAAGGTTTTCACTGGCCAATTCTTTGTGAAGTGGATGGCTC